>NC_139706.1:35172067-35212067 GCF_964188405.1 Protomyctophum parallelum
GCAAAACATACTCTCCCCACATGCCTTCGGCCTGGTGGAGACAATGAAACTAAGTATGGAAGAGGAGAGTGAGAGAGAGAGAGAGAGAGAGAGAGAGAGAGAGAGAGAGAGAGAGAGAGAGAGAGAGAGAGAGAGAGAGAGAGAGAGAGAGAGAGAGAGAGAGAGAGAGAGAGAGAGAGAGCTATAGATAGATAGATAGATAGATAGATAGATAGATAGATAGATAGATAGATAGATAGATAGATAGATAGATAGATAGATAGATAGATAGATAGATAGATAGATAGATAGATAGATAGATAGATAGATAGATAGATAGATAGATAGATAGATAGATAGATAGATAGATAGATAGATAGATAGATAGATAGATAGAGATAATGACATAATGACATAATGACAAAGTCAAATACTTATAAAGAATCAATAGCAACATGAGGTGCATAGAATTAAGCACCTGGGTGAAAGACTGTACGGAACAAATTATCTGGAAATGAAACCCTGCGAGAACTAAATGGATCACTTAGATCCATAGAGATAAGATGGCCATTGTAAGACCTGTTCTATCTGAATTAGAGGCAGTTACTGGTCACAGGGGTGTGTTCACTACCTACTGTAGGCTGTGTGTACACAAGAGGGGCCGAGAACAGGCCTGCACTGGCCCTTCATAATCGTGTCGTGTTGTGTGTGTGTGTGTGTGTGTGTGTGTGAGAGAGAGTGTGTGTGTGCATGTGTGTGTCCCAAGGGCAGTAGCGGCCTGCATGTCTGAACTACTCTCCAATCACCCTGTGAACAGCAGAATTCCTATCCTATCCTATGTCCTCTACCTTTCGTTGTACATGTTAAGTCATGTCACATACTTGTTAAAACTCTCCATAGGTGCAAGGCGCCAGATCAAATGATTAATTTCTACAGGAGACAACCACAAAGCCATCGCTTTTTAGACACTGAGCTTTTATGAGATTGATATACTTTACGTAACTGTTATGGAACACTATCAGAGACTTCTAGATGAGTATCTGTACTACATGAGGTGCTTTCTAAATGAATATGCCTCCTGTTACATATGAGACCACACAAGAATAATTGCCCTGGTAAAGGAATATCTGTAGGATCTGATGACATTCACTGCGTTTCAAGTGAAACAATAGGCACATTATATTATTTAAGATTAGATTAAATCTTCACTAAAAACAAAAACAAATAATATCTAAAATATGAAGAAGAGATTTAGATAAAGTGAAATATAAATAATGATTGTGACATTTCTTAAAACCATTTGTAACATTAATCCAACATGTTGGATCGTGCGTGTGTGCGTTCGTGCTTGCTTGCGTGTAAGAAAGCGTGCCAAATGTATGTGTGGTCATAGGGGGAGGTGTTGGAGAGTAATTAGTTATTTTTCTCATTAATGAAAACCTAACCCTGAATTTAGAAAGCGTAAATCTAAACGCAAACTAGTCATTCATTACATTTTCTCCAGAGAATATAATATCTCTACAGCCTATGAACCGTAAGCCAGATCTTGGCTCACACTGTATAAATTAGGCTTTTAACTCCATCCATCCATCCATCCATCCATCCATCCATCTACCTTTTAACCATTGGTGACTTCATTCTTACCCTAAAATGGAAGATTCCTGCATAGGATTTAGCCAGGCTCTGGTTGGGTGGCACCACCTTGACAAAGAGTTTGGGGTGCATGGTCAGACAGGACAGGGCTGCCAGAAGCCAACAGTCACCTGATAGACAGTGGAAAGAAACAACATATTTGAACTCAAATGAAGACATGAAATCTACTGTGTTACTTGAGCACTGCACTGGTAACATATTTCATGGATTTGTTGAATACTTTACATTTACATTAATTTCTGCAGGCATGAGGATTGTGCACAGGCCTGCTGCACAGGTAAGTCTTCTGTTTCTGTCAGCACTTTTAGGTATGTTAACGGCTAAACACAGCTTGACACGCACACGCACACGCACACGCACGCACGCACGCACACAGGGCACATTCCTGTTGAGTAAACATCTGTTTCATGTTCGTCCAGACATTATTTAAGATTTGCACTTTCGACAGCAAATCCTTAACATTCTTTTCTTTAACCCTTTGTCTAGGAAAAATAAATCTCCTTGACAGGAGAGTCCTGGAAAAGATAGGCAGCAAATGAAACAAAAGTGACACTCACATATCTCTGCTTTTGGGCAGAAACCAGTTAACTCAAAATGTTCACTATTTTTAAAAGAAAGCAATACTGCCTCATTAAAGTTGGTATTGTGACTTTATATAGTATATTGTCAGTTACTTGCATGATAGGGGGGGGGGGGGGGGGGGTTTATATAGTTAAAAAAGGAAAGCAGACTGAACACATAGAAGAGGTTTTCAGTTTCTACCCTGCTGATCTACAAACTACTACTGCATTGTGAGCTTGTAGATCTGCTTCATGAGGTGGCACACAACCAATGCTGATCTAACCAGTGGTCGGTCAGTTGAACGCTGTCTTCCTGTATGAAAAGAATTTAACACATTCTGTTTCATAAAGGAAGACAGCGGTCCAACTGTGAAAAAAGAGGAGTGATTTGGTAGTCTACAGCTATTATTTGTGGCTCCTTATTTTAATTTACTGACAAATTGACAATAAAATATCATGACACACATCCATCATTATACCTTGGAGAAGAGAAAGTTAATAACTTTTGTCTTTACTTTGTGTAAGGGCTTATGTTTGACGCACTCACCTAGTTGGCCCTGGCAGATATCAGTGGTCCCAGTTGTACCCTCCACAAACACAGCGTTCTCACTGATTTCCTACAGGAATGAGAAGACAGTATGAGCAGCCTATAGCCTATTCTACAATTAACCACCATGATGAAATTGTAAATGGAGGAAGTGCAGGAAGAACAGGTTTAAGATCTCACAAAACATAGACCAGCTTTCCTCCAAGGTGGAAAGTCTGGTGCCGCAAGGTTACTTTTCTGGCGGTTCTGGACAACCATGTATCCAATCAACTCAAGGCTGGGCACTGTGTGTGTCGAATTTGAAGTCGGTGAGACAAATGGTTCAGTGGTGGTGGAGTTACGTGTATTAAAGAGTCGACGCACATACGTACACACATAGAGACAGGTGCATTTATTGTAAGACCGTCAGCCACCGGCCTACTTGGGAACAATGTAAGTTGGGAACCTAGTATGCAATACCCATATATGGAGATCTCTGTATCTGTCTGTCTGCCTGTGTCTGAAGAGTGCAAACTGACTGTGAAAAGTGGACTGTTATGCTTAGTAATCAAATGGCAGGTGTGGGGTTGCCATGGCAATCAATTGGCTGAGGCAGAGGCTGGCTACAGGTGAGGGGACTTTTAGGCTCATTAGGTCCATTAGGCATTGCAGGCACTCCCTGTGGTGATGTGGAACACGTGTCAAATTTTATGTCGGTGGGGCGAACGGTTCTCATTATGTGGATTACAGATTTACACACATACATACACACACACATACGTAGTTTCGTACACACGAAGCCTATACACACACGCGCTCGCGCTCGCACACACACACACACACACACACACACACACACACACACACTCACTCACAGACCTTGTGCATTTATTGTAAGATGGTGGTTGTTCAATATTCTGACAAATTTGAGGCTACAAAGGCTGCATTAAAACGTTTAAGTCACTGTTGTACAAATAAGCAATATGCAAAAATATTGTCCTTGATTGATTGATTGATTGATTTGGCTTGTTTCCATCGGGGTCCTTTTGTAGGCTATAGGTACATTTAATGATATAGACAAAGAGAGAGAACGACATTAGGCCTATTAGAAGATACAATGAATTAATGTTTATTTAAAAGTTACTGGTTTCAGTAGTTTGTGCAGGCTAGCTACTGTAGCCTACTATAAGTTATTGTATAAATGTTCTGTTCTTTTAAATATTAGACTACATATTATCATTTGTCAAATTGACCAAAATTATTTAGGTCAATTTGACAAATGAGCAACCTTTTCAGTCTCATAGTCCAATAAGTATATATAGCCTACCTTTGGTCGCAGCCACTTTATTGCCTTTTTTGGGTCGGGATCCTCGGGCATATGGATGGAATTGTGGTCGGCGGCAAATGTAGGATCACAAAATAGCGAGCCAGACTTCAGGCATGCATCGAGTAGAGTCTTGAAGTCCTGGTCCCGAAATTTGTTCGGGTTTCCAATGGAACCGAGCTTCGACTGTTGAGTTGACATATTGTCAGAAGCAGAACTTTCAGAGTCAGAGACTGAAATAAGTTTGTGCAGTGTTTAAAGATTGCCAGGTCAGGATGGCTGGCTCACACCATGACTCATGAGCCCTGTGCTTAAATACACTTTATGCGTATACTCCCACAGTGGGCCTGGGCCATTGGAGCGCCTCCTTCGATCCGGATTCTGGGCCAGCTTGGAAAGGTATGTGATACGCCGATGGGGGGTCATCATCATGAGCTGGAGACTAGTGTAGGCTAGTGAGTGTAATGACATGGTGCCAAAGACTCACTTTGATCTTATTTATCGTTTACCATCATTCTTTGGGGGTGGGAAAGGAGACATAGCGTGCGAGCGAGCCAGACAGACAGACAGACAGACAGACAGACAGACAGACAGACAGTGAGGGTAAATATTATTATTACTGCAAGTAAGGCAAGACCAAACAGATATCAGATGATAGGCTATAGCCTACAACAACATTTAATTTCAAGTATGGGTAGTCACTTAATTGTCTAGGGCTATGTAAGCATATCAAAATAATGGAGGATTTATTCTTTGTTTCAACAAGTTACAAGAGTCATACACCGTGGAAGGATGCCCTGGCCTGCTGCACAGTCACTCACAGTTCCAAATAATAAACTCTAAACTGTCGCTAGATGGCGGCCTCCTCCTGCTGCCCGTTGACATTTAACCAGTCTGGATTCAAGCTGCAAACTTGAGGGATATATATCTCTATTGATCGATAAATAGGACATGGCATATCTTGAAACTTTGAAATCTGTTAAAGGATCACTTCTCCAATTTTCAACAATAACTCATAAAACTCTCCAGTCTCCTCACTAATGCAGTAATGCTCATTAATTGCCACATTATATGGCACCATTTCTGTCTATGTTCTCTAGTCTAGTGTCTCAGAGGAGAGCTGTTGCTGACAGTATAGCCAGGGCTAGGCTATCAATGATATAATCGGTTAACTTAAATTTCAAACATTATATATATATATTGGATTTTAACAATGACTTCTTTTTTCAGAATGCTAGCTTTCCATGAAGGGAAAGCTGTATTTTCTATATAGCTTTGACTGCCCATTGATGATGTCACTGGTAGGGAAGTTTCTATAGCCCACAAATGTACAGGTTTCTGTACAGGTTTCTGTACATTTGTGAGCACCAATTATATGATGAAAGTGCTCCTTAAAACCCCACACCTGTTCAACTGGCTTGTGAGCATGGGGTAGTAAGAGAGAGTGTATTGGCTTATTATTGGCCCAAACGAACACCGGCTATTCTAAGTGGACAGCCAATTATTTTAACCTCGCACATTCATGGTATACGTGTCTCTCATAGTCTTATTTCAGTAGACTAATCATTAGGCCTACTTGTATAACATGACATATTTTGCGGGTCACTTCGTCTTGTCCTCATTAGATTTCTACACACCCCTCAGTAAGCCTATGCCACAAACCGTTTCTCCAACATTCGCCTGATTAAACCGACAACTACCACTAAACAAACACTGAAGAATAGTGACACTACCGTATAATGGTGTCCATTTAACTCCATTCACCACTATCTCTATTATGTCCGTTTGGTCTGAGAGGCCAGGACACAGCTAGCACCTCAATAACAAAGGTCAATGTCCCGCCCTAACCAATGCCGACACTCCCACACCTCAGTGACCCCTGTAATCCCACGACCCCAAGCGACACTGGCCCACAGCCCTACCGCTTCCCAAATGGAGAAAGACACCCAAGCCCTAATAATACTCTTCGGTCCCCAGGCAGAGTCGAACCACTGATATTGCCATTATATACTCCCCTCTCCCCCATATGCCCACTAATCTGCATTATTCTTCTGATGGACAATTTAACAGAGAAGACTGTTATAATAAAGTAATGATAAATACGAGAAAGGCGCAATTCTGGGAAGTTGCAAGTGTGGTTGAACCGACAATTTCAAGCTTTGAGTCTTGCATAATATATAAGTACTGTTGCGAAAGCTTTTACTTAGAGCTCCATATATGGGGATAACCTATAGTCCCATATATGGAGACAACGTTGATATCCAGCGCTGACATCAGATTAATGTAGAAACCCCAGATCATGTCTGTGTGTCTGTCTGTCCCGCTGTGACACCACCCGCCCGCCACCAGAGGGCGCAGCTGTAGCACACACACACACACACACACACACACACACACACACACACACACACACACACACACACACACACACAGTAGAAAACTTAAAAAAATTACTAACTAAAAAGGAATAGCCCAGGCCGTAGCGTAACGGTCTGGGCACCGGACTGGTGATCCAGTCGCGGTGTGCCGCGGGTTCGACTCCCGGACCCGACACGGCCTTTACCGCATGTCATCCCCCCATCTCTCTCCCGTTTCCTGTCAGCCTACTTTCTATCCCTTAAAAAATCAATAAAAGGCGTAAGCCGCAAAAAAATATCTTAAAAAAAAAAAAAAAAAAAAAAAAAAAAAAGGAATAAAAAGTACGTAATTTATTCTAATTGTTGTTATTGCAATTTACGAGCTGCGTCTTACTTGTGATATCATCGTGACACTAGACTTGCACGCATCATAAAAGGCAGATCCCAGCCTCTAAACCTCAGATACCAAGCCACGCACACGGTATCTCCAACCATCTAAAATCCTCAGAATCTATAAGACCCAAGCAAGACACAACATCCAAGATCACCTCAACACATACGAACCCAGATACCCTGAATAGCTTCTATTACCTTTGGCACGGGTCATCTAGATGAGACAGAATATCTGGCTAATGGCTAAAGCAACTCGTAGAGCATTGAAGTAGAGGTTTCTACATCCCTGTTAAGTTCGTATCGAACACCACTGTAGCAGGTCCTAACTAAATAACCAGCACTGGTTCGAGCTATTTAAGTACAGTATGATGAAGATGATGTATTGACCGGACCACATGACGTCACAGGGACTCTGATTTGACTTATGGCTCGAGTGAATGCAAAATAAAGTTTATACGGAATAAATAAAAAAGTTGGGCAATTACTATAGTCTGGTTGCAACCACACTAATTATGCTTGTCACAGTACATTTGCACATACATGAAATTTGTCCTCTGCATTTAACACATCCTAACTGTTACTGTTAGGACTCAGAGCAGAATCATACAGCATCTGAGCAGTTGGCTGAAGCGTCCTGCTCAGGGACACTTTGACATAGAGGGGGCCGAACAGGGGACCTTCTGACACCCCAGGCGGTATTTCTATCCATTCAGATACGGCCGTCCAATGTTACCACCTAGAAACCAAGACAGACAAATCAAGACCAAATGAAATTGCAGGTGAGACGGGTCTGTGAGGTGACAAGACTAAGACCATCAAAATGTTGTCTTTAGACTGGACATGAGGAGTTGAGGACTGAGGACAGTCTTACATACTACAGCCCTAGTAGCTGGACAATGAGCAGCCATGACTGTTCTGGAGACTCTGGTCTTGAATGTTAGGAGTTTTTCTTTGTGAGGCTTTTGGGTTCACCTGCCCTTAAGCACTTCTACAACAGGGTAAAGCATTTTCACCTGTCAGAGACCAACCGTGACCTCCTGCCCTTGTTATTTTGAATGCACCGTTGGAGATCTTGCCTGACCAGATCCTGTGTGTGTGCATGTGTGTGTGTGTGTGTGTGTGTGTGTGTGTGTGTGTGTGTGTGTGTGTGTGTGTGTGTGTGTGTGTGCGTGTGCGTGCGTGCGTGCGTGCGCGTGTGTGTGTGTGTAGGTTACTAGGTTCACAAGCAAGTTCACCAGGTGCAGAGAGAATATGATTGTGCTCAACAACTTAAAACAAGCCCTTAACTTTATTATTTAACCAAGATATACTAGTGGTCCAGAGCTAAAAAAGAATCACACCTGTGTGAAGTGAGCGGAGCAGGCTGTATGCGTGTGTGTGTGTGTGTGTGTGTGTGTGTGTGTGTGTGTGAGTGTGTGACAGTTCTAGTTCTGTTCTATTAACATGCAATTGATTATGGGCACATTTCCTAATAATGGTGTCTCAACCAGGCAATCAGGTACATTTTCCCTTGAGATTCTAACTCTTGACGTCCGACTTCCCAGTAAGACAACATTGACGCATCATCGGGTCATTTATTTTAGTGCAGCGTTTCTCAACTAGTGGTCGATTAAAGAAATATATATATATATATATACAAATAAAATACAAATCTTCACTTTCCTACATTACTAAATGCATGTCATTGGTCAGGGACCTCATGCAATACCTTCACAGTCAATCAGTGGTCCATGGACCACCAGTTGAAAACCCTTGCTATAGGCCTATAACAATAATCATAACATGTTAAATAAATCTATTATGCCATAATGTCAAGTATAAAAGGCATAGTTATTGGCTTATAACACTGTAGTTACAGCAATCATAAGCCTTCTTTTATAATGACTTATAAGGTCAAGTATTATATAATAGCCTACTGAACTAACTGGCTAGGGTCATCATTTCATTATAATTCTTAGTTGTATTACATTATAATTATTAAATTAAAATGCATTATAATCACTGTTATAAAGAATTATAGTGTGATTCTAAGTCACTTTAAGTGGTCATTGGGCAAAAGTAAATCCTTTGATTTAGGCAAGAAAACAAATGGTTTCTGCCTACACCTTCAGGAATATAATTACTTTACTTAAAGTAAATGTCTCTGAGTGCCAGCAATTATAGAATATTATAATGACTGTGTTATAATGCCTTATAAGTTTGTTTATAATGGAAGTTTGTTTATAATGGGAAGGTGTACAAGACGGTGGTGAGACCAGCTATGTTGTATGGTTTAGAGCAGAGTTTGATAGGATCAGGAACAAGTACATCAGAGCATGTTAGATGTTTTGGAGATAAAGCCAGAGAGGCCAGACTGAGATGGTTTGGACACGTACAGAGGAGGGATAGTGACTATATCGGTAGAAGGATGTTGTGGTTGGAACTGCCAGGCAGGAGGCCTATAGACCAAAGAGAAGATTTATGGATGTAGTGAAAGAGGACATGAAGTTAGTTGGTGAGAGGAGGAGGAAGAGGACAGGGTGAGATGGAGGCAGATGATTCGCTGTGGTGATTCCTGAAGGGAAAAACTGAAAGGAAAAGGAGAAGTTTGTTTATTTGTTTGTAATGCATTATAGACAATAATCTTTTTTGATTAGAGGAGGATCCGAATCAAATACCAGTTGTTTAAATATGCAGTCAATGGGGTCTTTAATTGAAAGATAAGATATTACCCAAATATGTTTTGCTGCCAAATGTGCCAAATCCAATCTAATTTATGGATAATAAGGGTTAACTTGACTTGACCTATATACTTTAAAGGTCCATAATGCAAATCGTCTGGCTGTATTTCCAAGTTTAGATTCTGTGGGACAAATAATTCATTCATCCATTTTCTCAGTCAAGCTAGTTCTTTGTAGCTGGGACGAGTTGTTTGTTTGGTGTCAGTCCCTGCCTCAGGCTGAAAGAATAGCTGATATCTATATACTTACAGCATGCCCCTCTTTTTAATCACATAACCAACCTTGGCTTGTACTCATTAGCACCGCATTGCTGTCATAACCCTCTCTTATATTCCTTCCACAAACCACAAACAGCTTGACACTCCTCCTCTGGAGCTCTTCCTGATTCAGTGACATTATATAACCCCCATAAGAATGGACTCTCCTTGTCTTTCCCAGTGCTCATTATGTGAAGGTGTTGAATGGCAGAGAAGAGAGAGAAGCCGTAGATTGACGGATGGCTGCCTGGAACTGTGTCGCCTCTCACCCTATCCTCTCACACTCTCACTGTGAGGAAGGTTAGCGGGATGGGCTGGAGAGGTGAAGGGGTATAATTCCAGGGTTCAGGTTTCACTCTGTGGCCTTTGCGGGAGGAGGGAGTGGTGAGGGGAGGGTGGCGATTGTGGGAACATGTGAGGATAAAGAGCAGAGAGGGAGCACTGTGGTTTGTCTGGTCCCAGATACATCTTTCTCCTTCTCGTGATCCGTCTTCCCTTTCATCCTTCTGCCCATGGTCTCGTCTGAGCCGGGGGGTGTCCCCCCCCAAGGATGGGGAGAGGAAAGAGGGGACAATAGGAGGCCAAGCTTCATGCAACATATGAGAAATGTAATTAAAACTGTGTTAATTGGCTTTACACCATGAAAAAATCTCTCATATAAAAAGTAATAGTCTCTTATGACCTCAGGCTTAGCCTAAAAGGATACTACACTAAATATTACACTCAGCTGGTAGAGCTACATTCCCTTTGTTGTGAGCAATTCTGGTAACTGAGGTCTTTTTTCTTTTTGAGGGGCGCTAGGCCCTCCAATGCCTGAAATTACATCATATATGGTAGCCACGTCTATGGACCTTTAGGGACTAAACGTGACTTCATGTGGCATCAAGTCCATGGACTTTTAATGTTTGTTGACAGCAGTTAAACAAACATTGACAACGTGAGACATCATGTGGCCAATATAAATACATGTGACTGGTTTCGTTTTATACAATAACATACACACACCTCATTCATGTCTCGTATACCGTATATAGTGGTAGTGAATCTGCAATGAATGAAAGTGCCTCTGCCATATGTGGCAGCCAAGTCTATGGACATTTGCTTTAAGCTGTGACGTCATGTGGCAGCCACAGTGGGTGCCTCTCTCTTCACACAAGTGTGATTTGTTTTGTTTAGTTTGACTGGATGACCAACTTATGCCCAAAGATTGCTCCAAATGGAAGTTGAAGTTTCAGCTGGAGTTTTAATTCGATGATGTCCACATGAGGTGGCCCCCTATACTTCTAAATCCTGAATGCTAATTTAGCTCTATTTCAACTGAGTGTAAAAACTGAAGAAAAAACTAAACAAACAAACAAAGTGTAGCATTGCCATTTCAGTCAACGATTCACCAGGGGATTGAATTGTTCAATATCTCTCATATTGTAATAACTAAGGCAAGGCATGATATTACTACTAGATCATCCACATTATATATTTGGAATGGACAGACCGAAAGTGAAGTTGTAAGTCTATACATGTTATTTTATTCATTTATTTTTTCACTTTAATATCACTGTAACAAGAGCGGCCATGTTTGCGTCTTCCAGCTGACTCTCCCAACCCTGGACCAACAAAGACCTTCTCTGTGGAATAAAGCCACACTTAACAGATCTAAAAGCCCACACTGGCCCAGAGGCAGGGTCTGGTCAGAAGAACACGCGCAGTTGCGCACACACTCTCTCCGTCAGCTGATGATTAGTCTCATTCTGAGACTAGTCTTATGGACAGACCTCTGAATGCTAACAAAAAAGTATTGATGTGATAGATTGAATTGGGTGTGCATCCTGCTGACCATTGTGCGCCAGTTCAGAGAGCTGTGTGGACTGGCTCCAGCAGGTAAGGAGACAAAAGGCAGCAGACATGCACTTGCTGCAGGGGCTACTGTGCTGTACCAGGTGTATCATCTTACCTCTCATAATTGGGTATCCGAGCACCAAATGGCGTTGGCTGTAGCCCCCAACAGACAGGTAAGCACAGATACTTGGCCGGGAATCCAGAGGGACCAGCAGTGGTGGTTACTTCTCACCTGTCCCACACTCGCTTACCTGTACAGTACCCATCCCTCCACCTCTCTCTTGGTCTTCCATTCTGTCTTGCTCTTTGTGGAAAGAACTAAGAAGGGCATCAACTTAAGTCATCTGGGCACAAGGAGCCAGTGAATCGCTTCTCTCCTTACTTCCTCCTTATTCTCAGCAGCACAATGGTAATTGGTCGTAGTGGGCGTGTTTACATCTGGTGCCATGCCCCCCAGCCCCCCCTCCACACACACACACACACACACTTGCCCTGCCCCCACCCTGTTGAAAGCTCATTAAAAGGCTCGCTGTTAATGAGCTAGAAGGATCATAGAGCTTGGTTTCCATTAGAGGGGGTGGGGTTAAGGCCAGAGATGCTGGCATAGAGTTTTTTGTGCCCTTAAAATGGAGTCAGCAATTACTGCAACCCCTTGACACCCCCACCATCACCATCCCACTATGCCACAGGAACATGCCCACAAACAACAACCCCCCCCCACACACATACACACACACACACAATCTAACGTACACGCACACACACATAGTTCTTGTAGACAAAAGACAGTAACATCAAAAGGATGTAAACGGACTGAGGGTCTCCAATCCAACAGTCACATAAAACAAGTCAGTGCTGATGGCAGACAATCCTCAGAGAAATAAAGCCACCCTGCTAAGACAACCTTCAACGCAAGCACTGACTATAAGACAACCTTCAACACAAGCACTGTGACTAGTATTTAAATGTTGAGCTGTGGGATCCAACACGGAGCTCCTCAAAAGAAAATGTGCAGCATACACAATATACGCAAAAGAAAATGTCTTGCCTCACTTCTTTATTAAGCCTCCTCGTGACGAGGTCAATTACAAAATGGTGTCAAGTTTACAAAGACAGTGGAGCTGAGCCTCTCAATAGTTAAGTGTTTGGCGAAGAGGAGAAGAGACAAAACCAGGAATGCTGGAAAAACATGTTGAAGGCATAAAGGACTGACAGGCTGTTCATAATTATAATGGCAACAGCGTACAAAATATTGGTCACTGAACAGTTTGGCCAAATTTATACTATACATACGAAAATAACTGTTTTTCAAACTAAGAATGTGTGTTGTTGCCCTGAAAAAATATTAAATTAGGCTTAACACTCCACTCATCCCACATCCATCTTTAACATCAATCCCATAATTTTTTATACAAAGCGCTTATAGTTTTTTTGTTGTTTTTTTCTTCACGAGGTGTCAAAAAAATAGGGGTTCCCTGACATGAGTGTAAATAGAAATCCATAAATGGTACTATAAATGCATCACAGTAGACACAAAAGATCTGGTAACACTACACTTCACAACCATGTCCTGTTATTGCAATGTTATATGTAACACCATGGATTCGAACCTGGGACTACCGCTTGGAAAGGCAACATATTTTCCACTTGCCTAAAGTGGTATTCCCCCTTGGATTTTGGTCATCAGGCAAAGGCTCTGACTGAGCGACTACTGCTACTTAACAAGAATTCTTGGAGATACAATAGGCTGTTTGGTTAGTTTGCACTGGAGTAATGTTGATACATGTTGACCATCTGTGTGGGCACATTAGCTGTAATGATTATGTTTATGTCACACTTTTTTTTAAATGGTAGGACAAATGGTTCAAATAAAGTGTTACCAGAGTATTTCCCTGTATATATTTATATACACACACACACACACATAGAAAAGCACACATTGACATCCTCATTCACACAAGTGCTCATTTGGTGGTACCCATAAAACTCTCCCACCAATCACTAGCCATCACTGAATCTCTCAACCCTGTAGTTCAGCAGTGAATAGACTTTTCAGTTAAACATGCAGTGAGCATAAATAAGGACTAATTCAAACACAAAAAAAATAACAGTACTGAACATTTCAAATGGCAGCAACACATGCATAAGCTTCAAGCAGTTCAACACTTTACAAATGTAAACAAATGTGAAGGAAAATAAAAACACCACCACAATAAATTGATAGGTACAAGCAGAGAAGAAAACTAAAACACACCCGTTTCACATGTATGTCAAGTTGCATTTTTTATGCATAGAAGCTAGACATGAACCATCAGTAGCTGAGACTTCGAAGTCTCATTCACATTTATAGAATATACCAAAAAGGAAACATCCATATGTACTGTCACACAGACACAGACTTGCGAGGCCTCATGAGCCCTGTAAACATTACATTAAGTGACAAGTGTTGTGACAGCCGAGTGCCTTAAAAAAGCAGAGTCTGAGAAGATGCAGGCAGACAAGTGTTTAGATTAATTTCCTCCCCGTCTCTTGTTCAAACATCTTTAAATGGTCTTCCAGACAGGAGGGGACCATGGCTTTGTGGAACAATTAGGTGACAGCTGGACATGACTTTTCTCTGCTGATGCAACTGGTTTCAGCATGATACTGATCTTCTCTGAGCGTCTGTTATTTTAAACGGAACCCATGTGTGATCACATCACCTGTGGCTGGCTTGTCACCAAAGTTGTAACTGGTTGATTTATTGGAGTTTCGTAGTCAGAACACAGTGCTTTCCTGTTTGTGTGGACTGTGGTGGCTTACTTCCTGTTCAACAGTTCTGTTAATCCCCCTACCAAAATGACATGCTCTAGTTTTGCTCTGTGGTCTAAAGTAGGCACTTAGTTTCTACCAGCGGCTTCGCATACTTTTGTGAACAGAATAAATGGGTTCTACTGCACATGTAACTCAAAGCAAGCAGAAGGAACAGTGATGAGAGGCTACCTGCTACCTTTTATAGTTCTGCAGTATCTTCTTTAAGCAAGATTGCAATAAACATTTTCTATCGATTACCTGTTGGATTGTGGAGCAAAATGATTCCCATGATTTCCATGAATCAGTCAAATTGCTGGCAGGGCAGTCGTCTGCCATTGACAATTGAATGTCAATTTCATTGTGCACAGGAATGAGCAGGGGTCTTAGGAAGCAGTAGTTATTGCCACACTGATATCTGTAGCCCCATCAGATAGGAGATCCCCAGCACCCGTCTCCACCATGGCTGGACTTCCACTGCTCTCCCCGTATTTCTGTCCATTTTGCCCCTCCTCCGCCTCCATTCTCTGGATTACCGGTACATCACTTTCCATCTTGCTTTCCATCTCTGCCCGATCCAAACTGGTCTCCTCCTCCTCCGTTTTCACCACCACTTGGTCCTCCTCTTCCACCTTCACGGTATTGATGGTGCTAGCATGTGCGTACGTCCCCACACTGGCATGGCTCAGACCGTGAACCTTCTTCAGATGTTTCTCCAGGGTGGCATAGACAGTGAATGGCACGGCGCACAGCTGGCACAGAAAGGGGGCCCTGGCCCCACGGGCACCATGCGTCTTCATGTGGCGTGTTAGCTTAGAGCTCTGCGCGCAGGCGTAGCTGCAGAGGCCACAGCGGTACGGACGCTCGCCTGTGTGGCTGCGTCTGTGCACTGTTAGGTTGCTGCTGTTGCGGAACTGCTTCCCGCAGTACTCGCAGGCTTCATTTTTCTTCTTCCTGCCTGGGATGCCACTGTTGTTGTTGTTGTCGTTATTATTGTTGCCATTTCCTCCGTTGCTTCCCCCTCCTCCGCTGCTCCTACGATCGTTCTCCCACTGCCACTCCTGCACAACCTCACTGGCAGTACTTGAGCTCCACCCCCTCTCTCTCTCTATGACCTCTGCCCTCTCACTCTCCCACTCTCCGGCTCCCTTCACTCTCATGTCACCTGGCTCAGGTCGCTTAGGGGTACAGTTCCCACTGGCGATGCCACTCTCCCCACTGCCCCCGGTCTCCCCGCTCTCCAAGGACCCCTCAGAGGGGCTGGCACAGGGAGAGGTGTGCTGTGGCTCGCCCGGTCCCTCCATCTCCTCCTCTCCCACCTCCCTGCCTTCCCTCTGCCGCTGCAACAGGATGAGCAGGTTCCTATCCGGAGGTGTGAGCTGGGAGGTCAAGAGAATCAGACCCGAGCCTGTGGAGAGCTGTTTGGGCAGGCTCAGGTCCAGCTCAGAGGGACAGTGGGTCCTCACTTCTACTCCACCACTGATATCCCCCTCTCCCATGGTCCCGGCCGCCTGTAAAAGGAACCTCTCCTTCATCCCCTGCCTCGCTTCATCCTCCTCCATTGCTCCCATACCCAAATCCAGCGGCTCATATCCGCCCCCACCCACGATCCCAACCTCTCTTCGGTGGCTCCTCATGTGGCGGGCCAGCTGGCCACTCTGAGAGAAGGCTTCGTTGCACACTCCGCAGTGGTAGGGCCTCTCGCAGGCATGAGTCCTGCGGTGGGCGGAAAGGCTGCGCAGGGACTGGAAGGCCTGGCCGCACAGCTCACAGGGGAAGTCTGTCCGGAGGGCCGCCGTTTGCGGGAAAGGTGACGCCACTGGCAGAGAGGAGGACGGAGATAGCACCAAGCCACCCGTAGTGGTGGTAACGCTAACCTCCGCCAGTTCCCTCAGCCGCACCGAGAAGTTGAGAGGCTGCATGTTAGACTGTGAGGAAGGGTTGGAGGTTTGAGTCTGACGGGGGCGATGGAGACGCAGGGCAGATGGCTGGAAGGCTGAGGCCAGGGCTTGGCTGAGGTGGCGTGGGTCCAAAGTGGCGGCAGGTTTGTGGCGTTTAAGGATTCCCCTTCCTCGTCTCTTTACTTCCCCGTCCTCCTCATCCTCTTGATAGATGTTGAAGGAATGAGTGTGCTGAGCATGCTGCAAGAGCGTCCAGGCAGACGGGAACACACCCTCACACTGTTGGCAGGTGAAATAGGAGGGCTCATCGGCTGCTGCAAAACATGAATGAGAGAGAGTGTGGTTAGGCAATTTGGTTGATCTGTCGCTAAAAGTAGTTCACAAAAGTAATGTTTAGAACATAAGATATTGACCGTTATATATATTTAACAGTATACTGTATCCCTGTGAGCATTTTAAATATTAAGTGAATACATGTTAGAAATACATTCGAAAGACAGTGGAGGTCGAATGGTACACAACGTTAAGTGTTCTAAAAATGTATTCAGAGGAAACTCGTCATACAATAATAAAATGCAAGAGTGTTAATTTGACTCTTAAAGTGTACACTTTCAGACTGTTTGAGAGGTGGTGGAAGAAAGTGAAGGAGGGTAAAGGAAGACCTGTATTGGAATAAAGGACCTAGCCAGAGATCAAAATGCAGAAAAGAGACAGAAGCTCCAAGAAGCAAAGACTAGCAAGCAAGGGGAGCTGGGTCGTGAAATACATATGGACATATTTCTGTACGGATACATGGATAGCTTTGTCTCCTCACCAAGAGCCACTCCAATTAAGCTGCAAATTGCTAATTAGCAGAACGGAGAAAACGAAGGCTTTATGCAAATCAGCCACTGACTCAGCCTGCTTGACAAATGAGGCCTTCTGCATAAATCAAAATTGGAGAGAAGATCCCTAAAATTGTGAGGGAAACAGTTTTTTCCCCCCTCTCTTTTTTTATAGGAGAGGTTCAAAGCCGACTCTGTTATAAGCCTCTTTCATGTTTCCTCAAGTCAAATCCTTCTGCATTTTACTGGAGGGGGGGGGGGGGGGGGGGGGGGTTGGAGAGAGAAGATGAAAAAGAGAGCAACTGTTTCTTTCCCTTTCCCTCCCTCCACTCTCTCTCTATGTCTGGAGAGGAGTTGTGGTGTTTGTGTCCTTTAACCTCGCCTGAGGAGTAACAGAAGAAAAGTTTGAGCACTTAAAAAAAGAAGGGGAAAAAAGAAATAGGGTGACATGTGAAATCAAAGAATCGAGAGGTAGATCAGGACTCAGGAGATAAAAAAGAAAATGTGATAAAACGATTATAAAGTAGTACAGGGGGCTGGCTGATAGACACCATGAAAATATGTCACCCCTTTGGATTGTACTTCAGACCCATCCTCCAACCCCAGTCCTCCCCACTCCTCCACCCCCAAAACCTCCAAATCTTTCCCTAAGGGGGGGCTTTTGTCTCGGGGTCCTGGAGTGAAACACAATACCCAGTCGGTTTCTCTTTCGTTCCTCCCTCCCTTCCCTCTCTCTCCCCTCTCGCTCGCTCTCATTTTTTCTGTAAGGATTCCCATTTGGCCCAGGGTAGCACTTGAATATTAAGCAGAAGCAATAACTACTAATTAAAAATGCAGATTGGCTGGGAGCACTAACGAGCAGCAGGCAGAATCTCTTGTCCCTGGGGAGACAGAGGGAGGAGAAAAGAAGGAGGAAGGGGGGGCATGCAGAAATTGAAAGAGGGCACATCGAAAGAGTGCGTTGAAGATGGGGGGAAGAATGATGTTGGAGATGAGAAAAAACAAACAAGGAGAATAAATAAAAAGGAATGAGACAGATGCACATGGCTCCTCCATAATCCATCATGCACTACCCCCATCCTACACACACACACACACACACACACACACACACACACACACACACACACACACACACACACACACACACATGCTTTCCTACACCAGAGATGCTCAGTTTCCCTCCCACAGTAAGATAGATGAACATCACACAACACAGTGTTTGAGTCTCCAGCTGCACTACTGGACACATACAGTATGATGTAGCAAATAGATATACGGTAGCTATAATAATCTAAATGTAATGTCCTCTTTATAGTGTCAGTGTTTTCACCAAAAAAGGTCTGCATCTACATCCTACTATACACTATAACCCTAATACCGGTAGTCCGGTACATGTTATTCTGTGACCAGTCTATATATTTCCACATGCCTCCCAAAACATTCTTGCAATATATTAGGAATACATGTAGATCAAATATAGTATGACTGTCAGATATATAATATCAGATGTATACGATCCTCGGGAATAATTCAAACATAGTTTAACCCAGATAGGTTTATAAAAGTTTAATCCTAAATTAAATTGTTTTGAATTATTAAAAAACGAGTTACTCTTTGGTAGTGCATGGCAGGTCTGCTACTATATAAGCCTGTGGGCACGAGCAATAACCAAACTCAGATGTGCAGAGAAAGGCAGAGAGGAAGGAGTGAAAGAGAGAGATGAACAGATAGTGAACTCAGAAGAAAAAAAACATGAAAGGTTGTGGACAGAAGGAAACGATGCAGGCAGCAGTCCCCTGAACGTTACGCAAAGGAAGGAAGTACTACATGAGTGAGCATGAGACAAGGAGGTGGTTTCAAAACGTGGGTGAAGGGTGTGCAAAGTCACACCTTAACAGTGGTTTTCAACACTTTTCATACCAAAGTCCATTATTTATTCGGCATTTGAGCCACGGACCACCATTGATAATAGCTAGCCTCTCAGACCGAAGACTTAGAATATTTTGACTGGTGGTCCCCAGACCACTGGTTGAAAACCACTGCTTTAAAAGCATTTGACAACTAAAAACATGAATTTCTTCCTTCAATCTCCTTTTTCAACCTCAATAGAGCATGACCTTCAAATAACAATGGCCATTTAAGTCAACACACAAAACATTGATTTACTCTTGTATGAGGTATTCGCAATGAAGGGTATGCGCGTGACACCATCATCATACCCGGAAGTTATGCGAGAACGCCTACTGAGTGTCAAAAACCGACTTTCTGGCCTTGACAGCCCATACATCCAAACAGAAAAGTCCTATCCGATTGTATTAAACGACATTAAACTCACTTTACCACTCAATCTGCCATTCACTTCATGCATGCACAATTTGCGCATACGCTCTATTAGCCCTTCGCTAAATCCCACCCCAAAAAGCGATTGTCCAATGCCAATCCAAATAGTTTAGGAACTGTTGCTATGCAGGTCAAGCTTTCGCCACCTCATAGCCATCAATGTTATTTTACATGGCTGTGTTGTTGAACATATACACGGCTTAATGTCAAGAAAGTTACACGACTGACCCACCCAGGTGATGGCAATAATATTAACTAGATAAAGTGCCCCTCGGGGCACAGGTCTCCACCAGGGCAGATCAGGTTGTGGCCTCCTGGTGGCGCTATAAATTGAGGGTTTTTGTAAAGAACGGGCCAATCCTGCAAACTTTGAAAGCCAATGTTAGCCAATTCGGATGGAATATGAAATATCGCTATCGGACAGATCCGTCTTGAACACATGATTATAGAGATAGTGTGTAACGATATGCGGGATTTTTGGACAGAATCCGGAGGAGTAATATCCAAAAATGTGTTTTTCAAAACTTGGCCTCCTGGTGTCAGGCCTCAGGACGTTCTGGAAAGTTTGGGGCAGAGGTTCATCGATGGCATCCAGGGAGTGTGTGTGCAACATTTGGCATCGACTGGGTTAACGGTGCCGGAGATTAGCTGTACACAGACGGACGGAGTGCAAAACATACCCTCTCCCCATACCTTCGGCCTGGTGGAGACAATGATCGTAGTCTTACTGTGCAACATGAAAATTCCTGTCCGGTGGTCGTTAAAAGTTGATTTCTCCCTCTGTCATATCCTCGTATTTCTAGTTTATTTAAAAGATGTCATGCAAATTTGGTTGACTTGATTTAGAAGACTTTTTAATATTTTTTATCCCACGATTTTGGGGGGGGCAGCAGACTGACCTCATGACTGACCTCATGCTCCCTTCTATGCATGAGGAGTCCAAGCTGCTTCTTTTCACCCGACAGGGGGTAATTTCCCCGGTCGAACATAGCACGTGGAAGGAACACGTTATTCCGACCAGTTGGCATGGGGGAGGTAGTTTAGAGACCAGGACTACTGCATGTTTTTTGTGAGGGTACCTACCCACGGGGAGAACATGCAAACTTATATATATATATATATATATATATACACATACACACACACACACATATACATATATAGCGAAAGGGCCTTTCTGTGTGGAGTTTGCATGTTCTCCCCGTATATATATATATATATATGGACAGCTCCTTGCTGCCAATGTGCCTATTGGACTGGTTGGGGAGGGACTTAGAGAAGGACTAATTGGATTGCATTTTGTTCTCCAAAGGAATGTTATAACTTCTTCAACTTTTACTCTTTTGATTGGCTTGACCTCAACCATGACATGTGATATTTATCGACAGTATCCACAGTGCTATTGCTTCTCTTTCTTCATTCTTCGGATCCTTCATCATACGACAAATAGCAAAAGGTAACGGACAAGCTCAATGATGTGATGCGATGTGAGCTTGTAGATCGTCCATTTTCCCCATTAGACAATGTTTTGAATTATTATTATAATTACAAATCTTAATATAAAAGGGTTAAAGTTGATAAGAAGCCCAAGTGACCTACAAGACATAATGAGAAAAAGATAAAAACAAAGACGACTTTACAGAGAGGCATCATTGTGAATCTCTAGTCCAGGCATACTCAAATAGCTGCTATCAAGTAGGTGAACTTTAAAGATAGCTGAGCACATCTCTCTGTCAATTGCTTGAATGGCTTTTTCCATAAAATAAATACGTATTCAGCTAAATAAAATAAAATAAAACACAATCACGGGCATCACAGGCCGGAAGTGGCCTGCGGGCGGTGGGTCGGAGTTTGACTACCACTGACTGAGTCAATAGCAGTATAGAGAAGATTCAACTTATGACAAGCACTGAGAGAATGAGAGAGGAGACAGTTCACAACATACCCAAGATCGAGGATGAAAATGTCAAGAGTAAGATGAAAGTGCCATCAGAAGAATAATGAATTAGGGGAAAAAAAGAGATGATGATGATGTTGATAACAGTCTTTCTGCCTCCTTCAAACGGAATCCCAGGAGTTCATTTGGCATGGCCCAGGGCAGAACAGTGGAAGATACAACAGAGGGGATAGAGCTGTGCATGATGCAATGTCCTCTATTCGTGTGTCACGAGAGGAGTGCAACCCTCACATTGGTAGGTTGATACTGTAGGTTGAGAGTACTCAAAATGTAACCTGTGGCTTTAGTAATTTATTTATTTAACTTAACTTTAAAACACATATCAGGTACATATTGTTTGTGATGGAGAAAGCCTGTAAAGAAAAGCTATAGTCCAGGCTGCACTTATAATGTAATGAGAGAGAGTGAAGGAGGGGGGGGCGGTGTTTACCTGGCCACTCCACCTAAGAGACACACAGTCAGGGAGATGGAAAGGAGCTACGGAGCTCAGGTGCTCAGCATGGAACCCTTGGGGAATCTTAAGGGCCCACAGAACACTTCGTTTCCACACAATTAGCTTGTGCGACGCTAACTCACGCATGCCTGCTAATGGCAACGCCTAAGTAATGAGTTGGACTGGGAGGGAGCAGTTTATGTAGTATGGGGTGGGGGGCAGGGGGTGGGATGGGACGGTTAAAAAAAATAACAAAACAAAAAAACATAATCACTACTAATTAGCAACCTGCCTTGTTCAATCACCCACCTGTTTTTTCAGGCTCCACGTTCACCTTTGTCCCCACCTCCCAGGACCTGTCCCTGGCCGTCCCTTTCTTCAGCTGAACAAAACCTGCCCCTAACTGAGCATGGCTGAGATTCTGTTGTGCCCGGCCGGCAGGTGAGGGAGGGGTGCTGGCGTCAGGGGCTTGGTTGCGAGCGTGGCAACCTCCCTGCTTGTGCTGGATGAACGCCAGAATGTGGGCAAGAGGGAAGGCATGACTGCACTGTCCACAGGTCAGGAGGTCACGATGCTCATCACGCACTCTGACCACTGGGGCAGGCTTCTCCTCTGTGTCCTCTGCTATGTCATCTGTGAAAAGGAAAAGAGGGAAAGAAGAGCATTCCTCTATTGTTATATATATATATATATATATTTTTTTTTTTCTTTTATAAAATAGTGAGAATACAAAAGCTTGCATTGCGAGACATTGTGAGCTTATAGATCTGCGATAAAGTGGGGCATTAATTTACAAAACAAATATAAATAATTCAAATATGGAGATGTGAGGTTATGGTCAAATACTATTATAGTAATGAGAAGTGAACACTTCCCTGGCCATATCAACTTTGTCTTCACAGCCACTATTGTAATCACAATTCTATAGAAACTATAAAGGACACCAAGATATATATCGTTGCTGTCGGCTGGAAACCTTGTATGTCCAAAACCGTCCCTTAGAGATATACATGGTTAATCTCCAACAGCAATGATATGTTGTAGTATATTGTATGTAATGGAAAGTTGTACATTTTGTGGCTGTGATATTTACCCAAATCATGTGATTTTGTATTGTAACTATGTTTTCCGTTTATATTTCGGAAGTCCTAACACTAATTGCTTCTCAAGTGACAGTCTATATAACGATGTGTCAATCAACTGCTAATTGGATGCATCATGTTTTTTGTTGTTGAAGATCATAAGCAACACAGTTGTACAAACGTGTATAAATGAAGACCTGAGGAAGATCCTTTGGTGGATCAAAATGTTGTCTGCTAAATAAACTTCTTGCTGTAAGCTTGAATGTTTCAGTGTTTTTTTCTTCAATGCACCTGTTCCCAAAGATTCTTATGCATACTGTATGTGTGTATGTGACGTCAAACATAGTCAGTAGCAGAGCTGCAACTATCGATTATTTTCTTACTAGTTTGATTAATATAATAATCGAAAAGTGCAGTTTTTTATATTTTTAATGTTCTACATCAACAAATAGACAACCAATTATTTATGCTCACCATTATTTTAGATTTTGTCGCACAATGGTATCGTGCAATGCGACATGTCGTGAGCTTTTGAATTATTTTTTAATCTTAGAATAGAATAAAAATAGGGATAAAATATTAATCTGTTATTTTATTATTTTTTTTAAATGAAGAAAAAAGTATTGATTAGTTTGATAAACTGTTGCAGACCTATTCTGCAGCACAAGAAACTGTCTGGGTTTATCAAAGAGGTAGTTTCACTTACAGGCCTCCCCCGCTCTAAAGCAATGAAGCCAATCTGGCTAGGCAACACTGCCCACTTCCTGTTGTTAACCCAGAAGAGATCAGATGTATTCAACATTACCTACAGTTAGTACCAATACTGTTATTTCTGTTATGTAATGGAAATTAAGCATCTTGATCAAGAGTGAGAACCACAGCTTTCACCTTGAATCTTGATCCATGTTTCACACAACATTAGACAGCTTACACTACCTGGCTGGCTGGCTCCCATTGAACGTGTTAATTCACAGCCTACCGTAGTGGTTCACAATAATATTGACTTTGAGATGATGCTTAAGACAAGCACAACAAACTATACTTTTCACTTTCATGACGTGTGTGCGAAACAAATACCCGTGAGAGTTAAAACAGTCAAATGTGAACAATATGAGGATTGAGGATAATATTGAAAAATAAACACTCCTGAGTGCCATGTCTCCGAATCTATAGCCTCAAACATGAGAATAATCTACCAAGATCTGTTGTCCGTTGCAAAACAATCTCACAGCTAGAGCTAGTACAGGCCTCAGGTCAGTGATATCTTTGTCAGTTTGGAGGGATGAGGAGGGGGTGGGGTGACTCATACTAGTCATAACATTATTGCCCAACGGTGAGGGGCACACCTTGATACCTGGCCTGAATACACCTGCCCAGGCTCGGCCGGCTAAGGTACAGGACAGGTACAGACAGTACAGTTGAAAGGTGGATCTTGCCGGTGGTTAGTCAAAAATGTCACCTTTCCTGTTTCAGGGCTGCTGCTGTTTGTGCAGACATGCAAGGCGCGGTTGCACATACAGCGCGTAGAGTCGGGGCCTGCTGTGGTCAAATACGCACGCACCACTGGTCTCCGTTGGAGATCAGTACTAGGCCTACAAAAAGCAGAACTATGTCTCTTGTTTGTTAGACAGGCGAATTTCTATGTAAACAACGCTGTACTTTCTGGTCACCATCAAGTGTTAAATAAATTAATAAATTCGAATAGGATCAAAAGCATGTGATAATAAAAAAGGAAAGAATAATGGTAAACAGCAATATGGGCCAGGGCGTGTATATTTGCTATATCTTAATACAGTTTAAGTGTCCAACCATCTCAGACATTATCTGTTGCTGGACACTCTCGCCAGTCTTACAAGTGTAGGCAAACGATCTGTCTCATATTCTAAGAATGAAGCAATGAGGAAATTGTCCCAGACAATAAAGACAAAGTAGACCAAAAAAGTAACTTGATCAAGGTGTAGCCTGTACAAAACAGTTTTGTTTTCATCCTGGCCTTACGATAAGACAATAAACACCGACATTACACAATAAGCAAACTAACTAGGAAAAAAGCCAAAGTAAATACATTTTAATAAAACTCAATTAAATAGTTATTGTAGTCTATACTGAACTGTATTTCTATTAGCCTATATATCGAAAACGTGTGCACAAAACTATTTAATGTAATTAAGACTTTCGTAATTTCGCCTGATTTGATGCGTTAATATCGTCACGCGGACTTACCTTGAATTACACTCAGGTGCTGCTGTGGTCGACTTCCAAGTTTGCGTCTGGACATTTCTGCCTTGTTGCACCGGGTCAATATTGGACCGGTGTATCCAAAAGCACTTTGGACTGATCGACACCTGTCTAACTAGGATTATTCCGCAAAGTTACTCAATCGGCCGTAATCAAACGACTAAACGTGAATGGTTTACTCAACCGCACTACCGGGGACGTTGTTAGGACTCGCAGCGTGCGAGGAAGGAGGATAGCAGTCAGAAAGTGTTCAAGTTCATGCTGTACCCCGCAGCGAGGGGGAAGGGGCGAGGCCAAATGTAGGCACTAACCCCTCCGCGTCACGCCTCCAACATCGTCCCCGCCCACTCAGACGATCTGTGCAGAGCAGGTTTTGTGTAGGGCAGGCGGGGTCCTTGGGAGTTGGGGGGGTCCTCAGAGTCAGTGGTCCCCTGCTAGGCTATTAAAAAATAATATCTTGGCAAAATGGTCCCTACTCCCTGGCACTAAATAATTTGTAATGATTATTATTTGGCTGACCGCTGGCATAGCGGTCCAGGCGCATGCCACATACAGTATAGGTAGGTAGGCCTATAGTATAGGCTCTGGCCTGACAGCGTGTCGCATGTTCGAGTCCCGTTCATGACCTTTGCTGCATGTCTCTCCCCTTCTCTCTCTCCCACTTTCCTGTCAATCTCCACTTGAAACTATCAATAAGCCTGGCTCCAGTCCAGCCCTGAATCGCTACCATTAAATGTCATGAATAAAAAAGAAGACCAGCCACTTAAGGGTCCTTCCTTGACGTGAAAAAAATTGAGGGCCACTGATGAATATACCCCTATGACAAAATACCCCCAATCTGAAGCCAATAACAATTTTAGAATAATATTCATATACTTACTATCAGTACCAGCGCTGAAGATTCTGTATGGTTCTACATCAGTCACGTTGTGGCTGCTTAAATGCACTAATGCAGGCAATGATGGCAATCAATCAATCGTCTCTCTCATGTACAATGTAGGCCTACATACCGTAGATCCGTTTCTTTGGTGTCTAAAATAGCTGTTTTGGAGTTTGATTCAAGAGAGATTTCTGGATCTAGCTCACTGCTTCCTCTTCAAAGAACACAGTCATAAGATACCGGCTGTCTTGTCTTCTAGTCTAGTCCCGGGCTCCCGTCTACTTCACGTGTGTCACTGTCATCATCACAACGCTGCACTTATAGAATATGTTGTTCAACATTTAAGTTTCAACAACATTTCCTGTACGTGCGGTGTACCTTGTTTTGCAGACAAAAGATCACCTACTTTGAGTGTCACTGGAATATTACGAATCGCGTTAATTTTCCACACATTAACACGTAGCCTACGTGTTTTGATGTTTTTACTTTTACTTAAAAAGCCCACTGATAAACTATTTAAATTTTGAAAGACACAAAGCACTTCCAAAATACAGGCCCATGGCAGAAAAGTAGTATAAGCTATAGGCCTACAGTAGACTAGATATGGTATGGTATAAATAACATAAGAGAAACATATTAAAATAGATAATAAAACTGTAAAATATATAAACAAATACAAATTTATGGCAATACATGTCAAAATGCAAATTTGTAATGTTATTGCAAATGTGCAGAGAAGTCAAGATATTGCAGGAGCATGGCATTTGAGGTTTGGCGCCACCCCGTGATTACCGCGGTTCCAATTACCTATTGACATATTCACTACTGAGAAGACATGGCTGAAAGCCATGGATTAATTCTATACGTAAAAATGTAAGAACACATCCTTTCACATTTTTTATTAGCAATTCAACAGTGTATCTTTACAATTAAATTGATGCTGAAAGGTATAAAAACATAATTATGCAATCAGTTGTAAAACTTTAGATCCTCAGTGTAAAGAAATGCATGTCAATTAATAGTGTAATGTGGGTAGCTGCAAAAAACGTAAGACAAATACGGTGCATAGTGGCAATGGCAAAGATATCGTTTTGAATAGGTATGATTATGAACAAGTGTCCAGATGAACCTGGGCCAGCCCTAGTTTCCTCAGCACCTACAGTATTTTCAATACAAATTAGTTGTTCTCTCAGCCCTACATTAACTTTTTCCATCCCAATTTATGTCCCATGTTCACTCAGCACCATACTCATTTTGATGCTGGGGCAGAAGGCCCCAATGCTGAGGGTAGCCCTTTGAAAATAAGGCAAGCACATCTACGAAGGTGCCCTTGAACTGCCAGTAAGGTGGACCCCAAGCAAGAGCCAGTGCTGCCGCCTTAGTAACGTCCAAGTCACATTATAGTGTGGACATGTGCACACATGGTTAGTTTCAACATGGAGTTGACATGGCCCACATGATACCATAATGGGTATCCTTTATCTATAGCATGAGGAACATGGGCTTCTGAGGAAAGACTCACTCCCACTGAATGCATATTTTAAACGAGACAGTTAACATGTTGATACAGAGGCAAGACAGTGTTTATATGGAGAAGCAGGAACTTGCAGAGAAAATGAGGGGCTGAAATGTCCAAAAGGGCACATCTATCCTTCCACTGCCAGTGAAAATTGGTTTGACATTTCTAGCCAGATTTTGAGGAAGATCCAATTTTAAATGAACACTAGATTCATACAGTACTTGTCATGAAAAAAAAATGAGTCCACATACAATCCAGTAGAATTTATAGTTATCAAAGCAAAATTAGCAGTTGCAGTCAAGTCAAGTCCTCATGAAATGCAGTGAGCATAATGGAAACAATATAAACAAGACCAATAATATTGAGCACAGATTGGATCGATCAATCTAATTTACTGTACAAATACAAAACTCCAGGTACAGTTCTACAGAATGTACAATTTCACAGAATCTTCAGTTCCATAGATTTCATTTTAATTCTTAGTGAGTTAATGTCCGTCTAAAGTACAATGAAGGGCTGGAACTTCCAAGCTTTGAGAATGTTGGTTCTCACTGGTCATCTTAGTATCTGTAGTACGGGCTTCTTGATCTCACTGGTCATCTTAGTATCTGTAGTACGGGCTTCTTGATCTCACTGGTCATCTTAGTATCTGTAGTACGGGCTTCTTGATCTCACTGGTCATCTTAGTATCTGTAGTACGGGCTTCTTGATCGCGACCGGGACCTCCTGGTCATCTTAGTATCTGTAGTACGGGCTTCTTGACCGGGACCGGGACCTCCTGCAAACAAAGATAGACAGAGCTAAAGATTAATAACAGACTAAAAGCCCACATGCAAACAAGACACAACATGCATCACACATCATTTGAATGTGCTTACAATTAGTGTGAGACAAAAAAAAAAAAAATCTGATAAATCAGAATCTCAGCACCTTGAGATTAAAAGCAACTCGGGGACTAAATTATGTTTATGACTGAGATAAAAGTGAAATGTTTTTACTCATCGACAATATATCTGAATCATCTATAGATCTGTTATCCTAACGGCACTGAAGTTGTGGTCTCAATGAAGGCCTGGCTCCAATAGTCAAAGTGCGCCACTGGCGAAAACAAAATAATTCATTCCGTTTTATTGAGGCATTTGGCATTCTTGTGGCTTCTCACATACCTTCTGGATGAGCTGTAGTCTCGGCCTGAGGGGCAGAGGGCACAGAGTGATCATCAACACAATAGAGTGCTAAAATTTTAAAAGCCTTAATGTGTCAAAACTACAAATGAGACAAACAATTCCTGATATCATGACTCCGGCACATGACATGGAGGTTTTGCATATGTTGAATGCAGCATTAAGGTTTAGTTAACCAGACTGTTTAGTGTAACCAGATGAAACATTGGATCCATGTGGCTGCTGGTAGAACTACTTTCTCACCATATTTAGACGGAGAGGGTGAGTGACTCTGCCGGCCATATTGTCGCTCCCACTCATCTCGCTCTTTCTCACGCCGCTCACGCTCCCTGTTCACAGAGTGGTCAATTTGGACAATTGCAGTGAACGTACACAAAACATGAATGCATGGCGTACACATACAGAAACAAACTGTCGCATGTATGACACAGGCTTACTTCATGCGGATCTTGCGTGCCATGGCTCGTAGTTCTCCCTCTCGCTCCTGTAAAACACGCACAGAAATTAGAAAACAGTGGACAAGTGAATAATCTTATGCACACTCTTGTGTTATTGCGTGTTATTTTACACCTACCTGTCGCTTGTTTTCCTGCAGCTGGACCTTCACTTGGGCTGCTTTCTTATCCGCCTTGGCTACAAACATCAACAATCACAAAAAAAAAGTAAATATAGAGTATGGAAGTCTGATGTCAAAAACCACACCCCCTGGGTCACAGAAGTGTTTTTCTAATTACAAATCCCACAATTTCTTTCACATTTTATTATAAATTGAGTCTGGCTATTTTACTCATACGGTTATGAAGCACAACTGATGAGGAAAGAAAGTATCAATTTATACAAAAAAGAAAATAAAGGGACACCAACAAATCTAATATAATTCTCAGGCTGAAAAATGCCTAACTAGGACTAAATCTCCCATTACGTGTGTGGTTGTCGCATATAATCTGCGTCACGTGTTTTGGATTTAACTTTCTGTAGGAGAGTAGTGTTGTCAGTTGTTTCAAACAAACTAAATAACACATGAAATCTAAGGAATCCAGGAATGTTTTTGAAGAGAGCGATGTGCTTCAGTTGGGACAGTGCATGGTGTGTGATTTCCTAATGTAGTTTTTAAGGCTTTTTCCGGGTACCGCACATTAATTCAATTTTCTCCAAACACATACGGTATCAAAATAAATATAAATGATACAAAGCTACCTCCCTAACAAAATCAGACTTTTTTGTTACACAGTTCTTATACAAAAACATGATATTGTTACGGGGATTTTTTTTTAAAGTCCACCAGCCATCATTTCTGGCAGCAGGCCTGGGTATGTGTACCACAAAAACATGACAAAGGTTAGTATATGTGTGGGATTGTGGTAGGGTATTTGTCCTGGTGCAAGTGTGTACAGTACGTTCTAAAATAAGGTGCGCATGTGCATGTCCTCGTTCCTCTCACTCACACTGCTTGTTGAGAGCCTTCTGCATACGTATCTTCAGCTTTTCCTGTGGGGTCATCTTGGGCTGTGGTTGACACAACTGTATTAGTACACACTCTTATAGCCAGACACGTGTGTGTGTGTGTGTGTGCGTGCGTGCGTGCGTGCGTGTGTGTGTCACCACGGGTACAGTGCAGCTATACTATTCCCATCCTCCATATATACATTAACAGGTGGAAGATGTCAGTCACATATAGAAAATGACATGTACTTTTCGTAGTGTGCCATCTTTAGCTATGATTTGATCTGACTGAGGGAACAGTCAATGTATTCGTGTGTGTGTGTGTGTGTGTGTGTGTGCGCGCGCATGCGTGCAGACATGCACACAGGACTGAGGCAAACTCAGTGCCCGCAGACTTCATTTGCAGCTGCTGTGGGGCAGTTTAGACGCAGGATAGGATCCAGTTACATGAACCTGGCATTTCCAATCTATACAGTGCATGTATGAACGCGGTCAGGGTCATTAAGGAAGGAAGCTTGACGAAGACAGTGAGACGTTTTTGGAAGAAAGAATAAATCCAGGTCCAATGCATTCAGAAAGCTCAGAAAATGGCCAGTGGCACTTTGTCACTCACTGACACACCCAGGGCTTAGCTGCACACACCTGGCCAGACAGGAATCCAACTGCTCATACAAGAGTAACTAAGTCCTAGCACTGTGCATCTAGGCTTGAAAGACACATTCAGTTACACTCTACTTGCCCGTTTCATATTTCTACTTAATTCCTCAAATGTATGTATACAAATCAGTTCTTCAAAAATGTATGAGGCAGATTAAATTATTCCCAACCCTGGTGAATGAGCCAGAATGTGTTGTTCCACATAGAAGGCTCTGCTACTTGTTCAGACAAGCTCAGACACTATTGTCCATAGCACACCTCCTGACTTTCAACACAGGCTACAACAGGACAGAGTAGTTACAGCCAAAGGAATACTGTACTGTATTTCAATATCATCTACCCATTTATTTGTAATACAGGGTGATTTGCCCAGCATCAAAACTCTATCACCAAAGCTACAAATAAAAGTCACCAGATTATCCACTGTGTAATGGAACTGCACAGACAAACAATAATCACACCCGTATGAAGTGAGGGCTGTTCTTATCGTACATCATCATACATCATCTCATCCCGGCCAATCACAATTTGCGTCATGACGTAAAATACACTATTACGTAAAATTCTCCATTCATTGTCAATTTAAAGGTATATTCAGTGATTTCAATTAATTCAAATATCACTTATTGTTTTGTTTTGTTGTGATAATCCTCCCTACTATAGAGTGTGCTGGCCATATAAGGAGTTCCTCCCTGTCCCCAGTTAACCCCTGGGGGTCAAAAAACCTTAGGTTTCGTTTTTGACTCTCTATCCTGATTGGACGAAAGGCTGGGTCCCACAGCCAAAAACGAAACCTAAGGTTTGTGTAGGACAAAGTTTGTGGACGGACACTAAAAGCTGGATATAGGAAAGCGCCCCTCAAAATAACTAGTGATTCACCCATCTGCCACAGCAATGACCTAGAGAATTGCTCGAGAACTACACCTTTGTGGTGAAAACCATGTTGGGATTGGGACAAGCTGCTATTGCATGTACTAAAACATTTTCACATCCATCGACAATGATTCAACAGCCATAAGTGACAGTAGAGCATTACTTTACTCGACTACCTTCACTTACAAGCCATTCAAAATACAACCACTATTCCAGGGCAGATAGGATTGACTATCAGGCTAGGTTGAAATATGGTCATAAAGGGAAGGAATTATGGTCATATGGGAAGCAATTAATCTTACTTATGGGTGCTAGCCATAATTTTACTGTGCACATTGCATTAAAACTACAAAGATCAGGATACTGTAAGGTGAAATAAACCAGATTTGGAAGAAGCAGTGTAAACTTAGATTCAAAGACCCCCCCCCCCCACACACACACACACACACACACAAGAGTAACATCCCTAAGAGTCGTCGATTAAGGTAGCATAGTCTGGGCATAATTAGTCAGTGTCATTGGTCTTCACAGATTCTGCTCAACAAAAACAGAAGATGGGAGATAATGTGCTGACAATGTCAAAACAGATAACTCGGTCTTCCACACCCCAAAGACATTTGGTGAATTTCATTCTCTGTGGACATTTTTCAACAATGGCTGCTACATCCCAGTCTGTCTGGACAACCATGTCAGCCTGTCAGGGGTGAAGGAGAGAAACCCAGCTAAATCAAATTCTTACTGACTTTGGCAGGTCCCGTCTCTTTACCACCCGGAGTATCAGGCCTGGAGGAAGAGAGGGGAGAAATGGGAAGACATGTCGGTAAAGAAGGTCTCCAACCTACATTACAATGTTAGAAATGGTGTACTTAAATCCCAGTTTGTACAACATTAGTATTACAGGACATCTCAAATGTTCTTTGTTTTTCTTATATTTGACACTATCTCAGTGTATGATCCATATGGAATAAATAAAAACGATTTGAGGCAATTTTTTAAATACTATAACAGGGCTTAAGTGTAGTTAAACATATTTGTGTGTATTAAATGTAGTTTAGCATATTTGTTTCAGCTTGAAGGTCTGGATCATCTACTCACTTTCTTAGCTTGTCAGAGAGGACAGGGGTCGAGGGCTGGGCTCCTCTGTGTGATGGAGATGGGCTGTGGTTAGCACGACTGGGGGACTGTGAAGGACTGGGACTACCGCTGGCCCCACGCCGATGACCTCCAGAGCTCCGCCCATCCCTCCTAGAACTGGCCCCCTGCCGTGAGTGAGAACGAGACCTGATGGAAGAACAGGATTTAGGCTCATTGTGTGCTACAAAATACTGTTGCACTGTTACAGTGCTACAATTAATTAACCAGTCTCACCTTGTTCGTCTGCGTGCACTATAGCGCCTCCTGTCCCTGTCTCGGTCATTTGAACGAGATCTCGTCCGGTCGTGTCTTCGCCAAGATCCGCCTGCTCCACTGCCCCCTCTTCCACGGGAGCGAGAGTTTGATCGCCGCCTCGACCGGGAGCGGGTACGAGAACGCCGCCCATCTCTCCCTCCCCGTCCCCGGCGGGCACGCCGAGAGCGGGAGGACGAGCGGGAGGAAGAACGGGATGAGGAGGAGGAAGAGGAGGGCGAGCGGCTGGAGGATGACCTTCGTCTCCTGTACAAACAGAGAGAAAGACAGAACGTTAGGAACACATTTACAGTGCACTGGCCTAGCTCGAAAATGCTATTTGCATTTCTTAGTGGGCTAATTGCTAGTTTGCTGTACGCTACTTTGAGTAGTGGAGAGGCTACGGTAACTTTAGCCAATAATAAGCATTAAATAAAAAGCTCAAATTCAGGACTTTACTCACAGGCCCATATGATCTCATGGTTGGACATGGGCAATAACAATCAAACAATATCAATCAAAAATGAACTACGAGATTTCCTTCTTAAACAGTGACATCATGCCGATATTGATATTCGACGATACACTACTAAAGAAAATGCTTATGTGATGAAATAACTTTAAAATAAACAAAACATAATTTGCAGCTTAAAAAGTGACAAAATCTTTTAATAAAAAATGAAGTAAATCAAATTTCTTTCTGGTCCAAACACCTGCAGTCATGTCAACGGACAATAATATAACTGTTCAGGAAAAAGAAGAAAAAAGAAAAAAACAATGAGAAGTCAGGAAGGGGAAAGTTACCGACCGGGAGCCCCTGCTATGACCTGCGGGGTGCTGCGAGTTGGTGGGGCCGAGGCCAGAGAGCGGAGCGGCGGCTTGAGTGGCTGCAGCAGCCTCGTCATCGCTGCCGCCAAAGCTAGTGATGAAGGTGATCTTCTCTGGACCCGGAGTACGAGACCGGGACCGGGATTCAGAACTGGACTCCGACTCTGGCCTGATATATATTTTTTAAATATAATAAAAATCAACCATGTTAGCGATAGGGCAGATGTCAGGGTCATGACATTTTAACGTCATTATCAAAATGAAACCAAACAAAGTGGAAATTGAAGGCTTTTAAAAACGCACCCTTTGTAGGTGTCATATGTTGGGCTGTCTCTCCTAGCATAGCTGTAATTCAGGACGGCAAGCAGAGAGGATAGGTATAGTTCATTATGGTGTTGTCGAGGATCATCTTGGATGGATTCACAAAACGAGAAATATACTCTATTCTATGATGGCATAAAATTACCTGGGTGGACTGATCTGTCTACCCTTCAGTCTCTTCTCCCTGAACTCCCTCCTCTGTCTTCTAGAGCGGCGACCCTGAGATAATCAAACATGTTATGTTAGCAATGGTGCCAACCAACACAATCAAAGAAAAGCACAAAGAGTGTACACACACACACACACACACACACACACACACACACACGTATCTTACAGAATACATGGCCTTCTCTGCCTCTAGAGCCTTGGCATGTTTGATGGCTTCCACTTCCTCCTTGTCTTTCCTCAACATCCTGATAAACAGAAAAGTTACTGTTAAATGTTGATTATACTAATGACATTTATACTATTGACATTTCATTATTATGGCACCTCTGAATCATGTCGGTATTTAATCACCCTGTCTGGCTTTATTTATCAACAATGAATGGCTGGGTGACAAGTAAGGTGGCTACTGAACTGCTAGCCTGGGTTAGCGTTTGTTATGTAACAAATACTTCCTTCACAGCGAATTCAACATAATCTTTTCACAATCGACATCAATAACTGTGCTTAATTGTATCTTTAGCCTTTGCCTTTGAAAAGGAAGGAACAAGCAGGGGACAAACAATGGTAGAAATCTTACCTGACAAAATCTCCTTCAGACATTCCATATGGGGTTGCAATTTTGTTCAGATCCAAGACCTGTTCTTGGTTCAGTTCATCCACATCCACCTCCACATCTAGAGAGACAAATCATAGTAACATACATCAATTTCAATGCACATGTCAGGGGCTACCACTGGCCCCACGCCGATGACCTCCAGAGCTCCGCCTATCCCTCCTAGAACTGGCCCCCTGCCGTGAGTGAGAACGAGACCTGATGGAAGAACAGGATTTAGGCTCATTGCATTGTGTGCTACAAAATACTGTTGCACTGTTAAAGTGCTACAACAAATTAACCAGTCTCAACTTGTTCATCTGCGTGCAACTCCTCCTGTCCCTGCCTCATGTGAGGACCCAAGGGAGTTCAGTGCCAAGTAATAAGTCAAGTCAGATTATGATTTGTGGTCAGTTAGAGTCTGTCAATGGATTTGTCTGTGTCCCAATTATGCCTGGAGTAATCAATATGACATTGTAGTACCGATGTCTGACTGGCCTCCAAATACTGTGATAATGGATACTGCACCAAGTACTCTGGCAATGGGAACAAGTAATGTATAATGCCGTGTTCACACAAGGCAGATGCAAAGATCACAGGATATGTCGCTTTGTATATCTGTTGCAGTGTAGAACTGCCCGTCACGTGTGAACGCAGCATAACCGAAAGGGAATGCGTTCCAAAAGCATGACGTCACAGACTAACCTCCTAACGTTCCCATTGGTTAGTGCAGGGGTAGCGGTCCTGTATACCACTGGAGACCAGTCACCAGGGGTTTGAAGCAACCATAGCGCCGGGCGGGGAGGGCAATCAATTCCTGTCAATGCACTAGTGATGAATACAACAGGTTGGCCACCTATTCAGTGGGGGTGTGATCCTCCATATGAGTTAGATCCTCTCGGTGAAACCCCTCACTGTCAAGTGAAAAGAAGCGAGACTGGCAACTTCATGAGTACCAGAGAGGGCATGTGCTTGTTTACACCCTCCCTAACAAACCAACCAGTAGTGTTCAGCAGCGAAATGGGGAGGGGAAGAATTTATGTTTTTTCTTTTTACCCCCCCAGAAACCATTATCAAAATCACTTTGATTGCTCATCACTGCACCTCCCGAGTCATTTGGGACACACACACCAAGTTTGAGGCTGTTCAGCTAGACAGCACCCAAGTTATGGACAGGCAAACACACAGGTTCCGTGAATAATAGATAAAAAAAACAGTAGTGGTCAAATTTGATCAGTGGCGGGGCGCTCCTGAGGGTGCAGTACGTAGTTCAGATTAGTCATTGGTCCGACAAACGAGAACCCACCTCAAACCCTAACCTAACCATAACCGCAAGGACGGGAGCAGCGCATGTCCGACATGCGGACGCATGTCGGACTAATGCTCCGGCTTGAGTAGATAGAATACTATATATTTTGTTCTTTCTGCATGACACATTAGATTAGAGGTCATATAATTTATAAATGCATTTTATTTTAAATACATCTCCGTGCAACGCCGTTTTGGACATATGAAAAATATATACAAGATAAAACATTAACAAACCGATATCTGGGATGCCTTCATCCTCTTCCGATTCACTGTTCTCAGAGTTTTCCTCATCTTTATCCGACCCGGGTTCAGGTTCCGTCACAGTGCTGTCCTCATAGGTGTACCCGATGGTGGCCTTCTTTTCAGACAGTCTGTAACATTAGATGTGAGACAAATGGATATACATGGCTATACCTCACACAAGTGGTTAAACAGATCAAGGAACCTATGGTTAAATGCATAGTTGAGTCCATCGAGGGCCACTTGGTACTCACTTTTTTTTCTCATCTTCATTTGGTCTTGGCAGGCCACCATAGAGCTCATCAAAGTAGATCTGGTACAAACACTGCTCCTCAGAGACTGCAAGGGGACAGTGGGGAGTTAAAGACCATAGCACAACAGCAGATGGGAGTACCAAAGACAGGCTAGCATAGCAACAAGAGGAACATACAACTCTATTCATATTAAAATGTTGAGCCATGAACCTAAAAGCCTCTTTGTGTTGCTGGCGTATTGCAGGCACTCTGTTTTCGCTAAACTTAATTAGGCTAAAAATACTAAGACTTTACCGCCTTTGTCCCTTGTGATGCAGGAATTACTGAATAAATACTCACTGTTGGCAAAGTCATTCTGAACTAAACCTCTGTAGCGTTCATAGTTGCATTTCCTCTCCTCTGACTCCTGCTCTGGGGAACTACATAAAACAAAGATCATAATCAAGGATTGACATGTTGCTGCATCCTCAAATCTCTGAGTCTAGGCGCGTTTAAGTCCTACTTACGCGTTGCTCAGAAGTGGAGGTGTGTAGGTGGGGATGTAGTCCAGATGAGCCCGTACGTCAAATCTGTCAATCATATTGTTGGCATCTCCTTGCCATGGCATCCTTACATAAACAGGCAGGAACTGATCAGTAAAGATGACACCATTCCTGAATAATATGTTGTGCATTTAGAAGGAAGCATGTGATCTTATCTTACATGTTGATGGGACTCTCTGCAGCCAGCGCTACAGCCGGATCCAGACTGATTTTGTAGGCCCGGCCATGAACCTGTAGAAACTGTGCTGGATCTTTTTTCTGAGCAATGGCAGAGAAGGTAGATATTATGAGCACCCAGTGGACGAAAACAAATATGATAACAGATAGCCCCGAGATGGGCAGACTACAGGTAAAAAAATGTGTGACAACACAGAATTTACAGCATGTCTCTTACTATCTTCTCGTAGTATTCCCTCCGGCGTTCCCCGCGGCGTTTGTAGTCTACCATCATGCCACGGAGCTTGCGCTCGTGTTTGCGGGCCTCCTGCCACATGACGGCTCCGCTGGGGGTTGGGGCGCGGCGGGGCACGGCTGCTGTGGACGACAAGAGGATGGGGAAAAACAAGTATGGGAGGGAGAGAGAGAGAGGGGAGAGAGAGAGGGAGGGAGAGAGGGGGGGGGAGAGGGAGAGAGGGGGGGGAGAGGGAGAGAGGGGGGGGGAGAGAGAGAGAGAGAAGGAAATTGGAGAGACATGGGGATACAGGGGTTGAAACAGGTTGTTTACAGGATGGACACCATCCCAGGTGATTCACCTTCATTCTGTGTCTGCATTTTGATGCTGCCAAACACAATACATTCACGTTTAGTTTAAAAGGTACTTGTCTTGTTAGTGCAAAGAATAAGAAATCTCGTGTTAAATCACATTTTTGTTAAGACAGATTGAGTTGCAATTTGGAGGTCCCCACTCTTCACATTGTAATACAGACTATGACAGAGCCGAACCGCTGACATACATACACGAACCCGTTTCATTCATTCAAAAAGTGAAATACTTTTTGATTGCTAGTTTCAGTTAGCAGACAACATAGCTTGAGCAAGCAGCATGCATCATTCTTCTGCTGGCGTTATTGTTCACGCTTTCTATCGATGCATTATAACGTCCATCCGTTGAAAATCGATACATTTATTAACTTGCATAATTTGCATCTTCTTGCCATTGCCAACAAAAGCGCTGAACTAGTATAGTGTTTTCATAGTTAGCCTTAGCAGCTAAGCTAATGTTCGTTAGGGCCTTAACACATGCAGGGCCCCAGGTAGTCGGTCGCACGAAGCTGTAGGGATTACTTTTAACACGTGCAAAGTACGCAATACACCTAAACCGCGTGATGTGTACGGTTGTTTGGTTTCTGCATTCGGATGTGTACCTGTTTAGTGTAGACCACCAACACAAACTTGGGTTATTCCGCTGATTCAAAGCGATGGCAGCCAGCACTAGCAGACATTCACACCACACCTCCCTTCCAGTCGGGTTGTTGTCTGTAGTGAGAGTGTAGTAGACAGCTGGGGGCGCTAGCATACAGCAATATATTGGACTACATACGGTCGGTGGGGTGCGAATAAATTCACTATTAAACATGAAATAGTAGGCCTACTGCCTTGTGCCTACACACCCTTTGTCATAATATAACTAGCTCTAGGCTTCTAGCCTATTTTTCAACATTTATTTATGTAGAATACAGAATACGCTCAAGAAATATATCAAAATCAATATCAGTAAAATCATAGGCCTACGTTAAATTCCCCCACCCCAGGATGGTTTCATCCTTTAGCACAGTGGTTCCCAAAGTGGGGTCCGGGGAACCCCAGGGGTCCTTGAGGGAGTTCCAGGGAATCCCCAGCTAAATTATAGTTTGTAACCAAATGAACCCGGTCTGATTTGGTTCCATTTGTACACTCTCAGAGTTAAATTAACTTTGATTTTACAATATACAATATACATTACAATATACAAATGGTTGAAAATCACTGCTAGAACTGTGAAACTCTTTCTCTTATGGGTCCTTGTTGGCATATATTTTCAAATGGGGGTCCGTGGGCTAATGAGTGTCAATTTGGGGGTCCTTGACATGAAAAAGTTTGGGAACCACTGCTTTAGCAGACCTTGTGCCTGACTGTCCCTCCTCCTTTTATTACTCTATGGACTGTCCATACAAACTGTTACATTAATAAAATAATACCTTATCTGTTACGACATTAAACGGCCAAAAGATGGCGCTCTAATGTGCCCTTGTAACGTGGGTTCACGTTTCAACTCTAGTCCAGGTCCTCAACCTCTTGTGTACACACAGTGACACACACACACACACACACACACACACACACACACACACACACACACACACACACACACACACACACACACACACACACACACACACACACACACACACACACACACACACACACACACACACACACACACACACACACACACACACACACACACACACACGTAGAATATAATTAGCTAACCCTTGAAAACCCTATAGTCCAAATAAACACATAGGCCTACCTATATAAATAAATTGGATAGCTCTTCGCCTCTCAGTCATTAGATCAAATAGCCTACCTTATTGATTCTGATTAATTTAATTTGGCAACATAGCCTTCTACATTTTGCCCTTTG
>NC_139706.1:35217067-35259567 GCF_964188405.1 Protomyctophum parallelum
CCGTCTAGAGTTTAAATGGACAGGTATCAGTCAAAAGGGAGACATCGAAGAGGAAGGATCAAGGCTGGACGGATGGGGAAGGATCAACATATGGAATGTCAGAACAGGTAGGCTCATGGAGATCTAAGGGTTTGAGGTCAAATGTAGAGTTTCTGGCAGGGATCTTCATATATGGGCATTCCCATATATAGGCTTAATATTGATGACATCAGGGTCATTCCCTGATGATATCACGTGATGTCACATGGTCATGCCTGGGGTGACTAACTAACTAAATAACTAACTAACTGACTGACTGACTGACGGGAAATGGACGTTTTCAAATCCGATTCAAATCAAATTTGTTTCTCAAATGTGATCTTTTTGCCTGACCTTTCACAATGCCATTGGCAAGTGATCAGAAACGATCTGTGTGCTCCACTGATTTTAACAACTCAACCCAAAGCCGCCCTGCTTCGACACAACGACAACGGATATATCTGCTTTGGTTACGTACTAACCAACAACAATCTGACATTGCAGATAGAGAAATGTCCTCATAAACGGCCTTGTTTCTGTACATTCTGAGAGGTTTGTACGTTTGTATGGACGGAGGCATCCCCCTAGGAGATAGTCAGGTCGATTATCCAGTTCCAATAATATTACATATAATATTACAGTTTTATGAGCTGGGGGCGTGTGGTATTAGCCTGGTTAATAAACCAGACCGAATCAGCCGTTGGCAAAAATAAATTGCCTGCCGGCGGATTACGGTCTGGAGAGGCTCAATTGTACGCCCATTTCCTACACCAGAGAAATGGGGCGGCCAATCGGGACACGGTATGCAATATGGGCGGGCTTTGGTACAGTGACTTTCAATGCTTGAGGCCTTTGACTGACAGTAGCTCTGACCAATTGCGTCAAAGAGAAAATGTTTCAACCCGCCCCCCTGGAAATGAAATCCAAGCTGAGCCTCCCCAGACTAATATCCCGCGGTCCATGCAATATTAGTCTGGTTTATTAACCAGGCTAGTGTGGTATGTCATATAGCAATTTTGGGCATGTTAAGAAGCGCTTTCGCTTTCGTCAGCTGATGTCACATACGGAATGCGCACTTTGAGGATCGTGGTATTACATTTCTTCAGACTGGCACCATAGAAGACATGACATATGACTTTGTCACATTTGGGTTAATTATTCCTATTGCACTGCATGCTGTCACCTTTATGCCTCAAAATAATTTGTTTCTATTGAAAAACACCAGTAAAATTATATTTTAATTTAAATTATAATTATATTATATTTGAAATGAGTTGAATGGTGCGTAATGCTGTGGCCCGTGATTGTATATGGTCTTCGCTCGTAGCATTTTATTGAAGAAGACTTGAATCGGGTGTGATACAGCGTATGAAAGCAAACTTCCCAAGGATTATGGAGATGTTTTTATCTTTTTTAAAGGTTGAGAAATGAAAGAATTATGGCCGTTTCTAATCTCAACATTTTACAAAAAAAGAGCGCTGTTGCCATGTCTCATAGAAACAAGTAAATAGGTCTATAAAAATAATCCCAAAATAAGCGCATATAACAGGGGTCTGTAACCTATTTTAAATGAAGTGCCATGTTTTTTTTTTCTAGATAGTGAGTCTGCCATATCCAAATAAATTTTTATGACACCACATTAAAATAAAAAAACATATTTTGATTGTCCACAAATATAAAGTTCTTCCTTCTTTTTAAATATGTTCTTGCACGTTGTTATAATGATCATTATATATCCCCCTGCAGTCAGAGTTCATAGTTTTAATGAATGAATGTGATGCATTGTGAGCTGGTAGATCTGCTATTTTCAAAATTAATCTTGGAAAAATGTAATTTAATTTTTGGATTAGCCGTCCTTAGTTGGGCAAATGCATTCATCTGGGGATCCTTGACATGGGAATGTGCTGTGTGAGGATCACTGGTTTAAACAACATTAGGAGAAAAGCCCAAATAACCACTTTAGAAACAAGAAAAGCAACCACAACTAGTACAACTACCAATATTTACAAGCAACTTTACAGAAAAAGAAGCCGCTTATAATAAACAGACATGGCAACACTCCAGCAGCCTCCCAGAGCCGCTCAAGTGTAAAATCAAACAGTGCTTTTTGCATTTATGAGGTGGTCAGACCCACGTCTAATCGTTATGCGCTGAGTGTTTTTAGGTCAAGGGGCTTAATAGCAAATTGCGCAAAGCGAAAATAATTAACATATGGACACTCCCACAATGCTAAAATATTCAGGAACGTGGTATGCCATATGTGTGTGCGTTCAACACGGGCCGATAAGGCTTTCATAATACGATTGTGCGCAGAGCGAGGCCAATTTATGTATTACCCCATTGTAAAACGCACCTTCAAAATCCAGCCCAGAGCGCCAAAGTCTGACGTAATTTTACATCCTAGCAGGTTTGCATCCCCCCTCCCATTCTCAATTCCCATAGACTTTTTTCGTATCGCAAATAATAACTGTGTTCCAAAAATAAATAAATTATCCCGGCGGTTTGACTCGAGTCATATGGATATGAAGGATCAACTGACGGCGATAAAACACTAATGTTACTGCCGCCGAATTAGTTAAATTTTCGGCAATAACAGACTGTATCAAATATGAGTGACTGATCGACTATCATAAACGATACAGAGCCACCTCCCAGACAATATCACAGGGAGAGTTTGTTTATTTTTGGACCACAATTCTGAGACAATTTTAAGATGACCCAATGTTATTCTCCATAGAGAAATTACTTCTGCAACCCAGGGGACGAGAGAGTGACATCAGGACTTTGGTACTCTATTGATTTCACCGTCTGTCCACTGTAGTGCTGACATTACTTCTATAAAACAAACTTATATTGCACTATTGTTGTCTCCACCAGGCCGAAGGCATGGGGAGAGTATGTTTTGCACTCTTGTTTATTTAGCTCAGCACGCCGTAAGGTTGTAAATGAAAATACTTGCGCTCTGTAATGACGTCACGTCAGCAGTGCTTGGGTCGCGCTGCCTGCAAGTGACGTTTTGGACAGTTTGATATGTGAATTGGGTCACATCATCAGGTCGTACTTGCATTCAGACTGAGACGGATCTCCTCAAATCAGATTTGAAACCACCTCTGAATGTGACTCAAATCACACATTTGTAAAAATCTGATTCCATGTGACCTGTCTGCGTTTAGACTTGTTTAAACAAATCGGATTTCAATCTTGATGTGGCACAGATCTGATTCAGGCTAGATTTGGCTGACAGTGTAAATGAGCCTTAGAGACAAACATTAAAAAGTTAAGGGATATAAGTCATTTGATCAAGTAGACCTGATCAGGACCCTCACCTCACACAGTCCTCCATTCAGACACAAGCCCTGGCAGCTGCTGTTCCCTGGAGTCCAGAGAGAAAAATACAATATTTTAAATAATTCATCAATAACTAACATCTGGTACTGTATACAATCTTAGTATATAAGTAGACCTATTTATTAAGATAATATATTACAGTGTGATATACAATGCGGAGATACAAGGATGATCTTGATGTACCATAGCTTGTTGAGAAAAAGTACAATTATTTGGTAACAATGCTTCAATATACAGCACACATAAGAAATGTTGGTTGAAGCAGCACTTCCCATAAGGCCATGAACAATGTCAGCACCTTCTGTGATACGTGTGTATTATGATTGATGGGTTTAGTTAACCTTACAAAATTGCACTTGGGCTTTCAACCGTGGGGAAAATGCTTCTTAAACACGTTTATTTTATCTCATTGCACATCCACTCTCCTTAAACCTTTTCTCTCCAGCCATACTCACTGATGTCACAGTTAGGCCCCACCCAACCAGGAAGGCAGTCACACAGGTATCCACCAATTAGGTTACGGCAAGTACGGGCATGAACACATATGCCCCTTTCACACTCATTGGTGTCTAAAGAGAAAAAAGCAAATTGGCAAATTAAATCTCTAATCTCTATAACTACTAAACAGACATTCATTTTTAATTCAGGCAAAACAGAGACAACTGCATTTCAGTTAACCACTTGAACACTATACAAATGACGAAAACATTATGCCCAAAATAGGGACGGTTGAAAGTGATTAATAAATACAACCAGCTGCTGAAAGCAGTTGGAAAGACAACTCTTATTGAGGCTGTAAATGTAAATGTAAATGAAGAGATCTGCTTCCATTGACCTGGTCTTTCATAGCAAAGCCATTGTTATGTGTATAAATATATGTACTAGAGTACTAGTGTGCCCCAAAAGTGAAATTAGATGTTAGATTAGTGAAAATGATGAGAGATGAGATATACTTTATTGTCCCATGGGGGGAAATTTGTCTTGGGCAAAGTGCACTATTACATCAACATTTAAAAACATACACACAGACAATACACAGATAGCAGCATTGTACAGTCATTGCAGAGAGACAGACAACCCAGGCATAAGCCATCTCCATAATAAGTATACTGTAATACAGTAGAATGCAATTTAGCAATCAAGAGAAGTGTATGATAGCATTTCATATGTTTCATGATAAATGCTTTTATGTGATGTATTCCCATGCTTTTGTTCTTGCTTAAATGTAAGTCGCTCTGGATTAAGAGCGTCTGCTAAATGCCTAAATTGTAAATTGTAAATTGTATGATTATAAAAATACCACAGTATTCACAAGGTATAAATATTCACAAGGTATAGTATCACAAGTACTCACAAGTACTGTATGTCATGTAGGCTACTTGACAAATACCCCAACAACAACAACCAAAACAATTATTTTCATTTTTTAAGGTTTTTAAGCAATACAGCTTATTGAGCTTAATATACGAGTGGGTCTGTTTCCGTATCTCACCAACTAAACTGTCATTCTCAAAATGTAATCTACTGTACCATCACCCCAGGGGGACTACCTCCGATACCGGAGAAGACGAATAAGAATGTGACAGTGGTTGAATAAAAGGGAAGAGGAAGTCATTCAATTGTACGTAATCTAAACCTGTTACGGCCTGTGAAAGTCCTATCAGCATTTAACACCAGCTCAGTCAGGGAATGAGAGGGGGGAGCAGAAAGAGAACGTGGGGGGTTTCTATGTGAAGGGCCTGGGGATGCAGCTGGGTGAATGCTTACTGATCTACAGGAAGAAATGTAAGGAGGGAATTAGTCTACTAAAAAAGAAAGAAAAAAGAATGAGACTGATGGAAATTATAATTGCCTGGCGTCCCTTGGACCTCTCCTGATGCTCTGCCTACAGGGTGAGTCTATACAGTAACTAGTTTTATCAGTGTGTGTGTGTGTGTGTGTGTGTGTGTGTGTGTGTGTGTGTGTGTGTGTGTGTGTGTGTGTGTGCGTGCGCGTGCGTGCGTGCGTGTGTGTGTATGACTGTGAGGGACTATCAGGTATCAGAGTGACATATCACCATAACACAGGCGAGCCTGTCACACTGAAAGATGTCTTCGCTTTCATTGTAAGAGCCCCGAGCCTCTTTGTATATGTGTATGTGTGCAACTGTGCACATGTGTGCTTGTGTCTATATGACCTGATTCAATACGATATTCCCCCTCCTGTGTAATCTATTATAACTATAGCAGCTCCCTTGGGGTCATTCTCACCAGTGTGAGCGCATGAATCCCAGAGAATGAATCACAGAGAAAGATGACAATGCACCAAGAGAATTCATCCACAGTGCACAGCAAAATCCTCAGGGTTAATTTAGCTTTTCAGTGTAGAAATGAACCCATATGGACATAAAGTAACAATGAGGATTTTACTGTGTGGGCTTATCTTCAGACTACAGGAGGATCAGATGTTCCTGAAAACTGATCTTTGACCATCCTTTGATCACTTGCAAGTAATCAGATCAGATGTGTGTATTCAAACATTGTCTATTTGCAATGGTTGCTTGAGTATGCCAAATTTATACTCGTAGTATGACCATAAATATCAGATCTACATGCTCACAATCCGTGAGCATGTAAAATCAATTTCCATGTCATCTTTTGCTGTTACGAGTAACGACGTGATTTGATTGATTGAATATTTTATTAGGCAACATATAAATGCAAACAGCACAATGTACAGTCAGGCATTTTTGTTCAAAAAGGATTTCACCGAAGAAAGACCTTGCAGCCTCGTTTCCATTCGGGTCCCATTCACTCACACATGACATGATAAAATAAATCTGATTCCAGACTTGATAAACAGCAATCTGATTGGCCTTCTGGATAGACCAAAAATCTGATTTGGGCTGCCAGTCTGAACATAGCCACGGTTGTACATGCATGCATGCCAGCTGGGTGGTCACTGTGTGTATACTGACCCAGTTGGCAGGTCCTGCCACTCCATCCACGGGGACAGAGACATCGGAACCCCTCAGAAGACTCCTGGCATGTTGCTCCACGTCCACAGGGGCTCAGATCACACTGTCTCACGGCTGGTTAGAGAGAGCAAGAATATTAATACATGACGGCCCACTGAGCTGTGAAATAGAACTGTACTCCACTTTATGAATGTCAATGAGATATGAATTCTTGTATACGTGTTTGTGTGTGTGTGTGTGTGTGTGGTGTGTATGTGTGCACGCGTGCGTGCGTGCATGTGTGCGTGCGTGCGTGTGTGTGTGTGTAGTTGTACAGAGGTGAACGTGTGACCCTAACTGTTGCATTGGTATGCGGATGCTTTCGTGGACTGTGTTTTCATTCCCTATTCTCCTGCCCTGGTTCCTGCACAAACACTGATCATCTGCTGACCATAGTTCACACCTCATGGGTTTCACAGAGAGAGGGGGAGGGTAGGGAGGGAGAGACGGGTACACAGACAGGTGGGTGGAACAGAAGAGAATGAAGTCAAAGCAATAGAGAAAGCAAAGGATGATGGATTTCTCCACCGCGGGTAACCATTGAATATTTCCCAAACATAGAAGCTTAAAATCTATGGGTGAAATATTTATGTCATGAGGGATCTGTTCCTTATGTTATAAAAAACATTTCACAAAAATCGTCCTGCTGGAAGAAAGGGTGGCATTTCTTCCTTGGCCTAGTGAGAATGTCATGGAAATCACAAGCTGCGTTCATGATTTGAGGCATTTTGTTAAAAACTGACAAATCCTGCAAAATTTGGAAGCCAATCTTATCCAATCAGGATGGAATATTGAAAATCGGACAGATCCGTGTTGATCACATGACTATAGAGATACTGTGTACCGAATCTGGCAGAGAAACGGCTCATGATGACTTCACCATGCAGAAGTAATACAACATTATTTATACAGTAGTGGCATAATACATTTTCCCATGCATGGCTCTGTGTTACGTATACATGTCTGACTCAGCGGCTACTCTCTCATAACCTTTTCTCATTTACCTAACCTTGTAGAAAAACGATTTTCCATCCTCCTGACCCCAATCCCAACCCTGCACAATAATAACCCATTCAAGCTACTGTAGTAGCGGCTCACCCAAAGCTATAGTGAGGAGAATTCACAACAAACAAAGAAGCCTTTAATTAATATCCTTCATGTAAATAAAGCTAGTCTGAAAACACAGATATGTTGTGGTTATGGTCATCATTCCCTACAAGCCACACAAGTGGGGGGGGGGGGACTGTGCAGTCTATTAGCTATGGTGGAGGGAAATATTCAACAATACCAGTCTAACTGAGTTTTGTCTGGAATGTCTGACCAGCCTTGTTGATTGTCAAACACTGTGAATCTTTTGTTAAATTGTAAGAAACCTCTCCTCTCTGTCTTTTGTACATGCTCGTGAAAGAGGTTTAGTGTCAAGTTTGTAATGCTCGTGTCGGTGTACACTACTACCAACCAGGCCCGTCTACAGACAGACACAAGTATGGGACTGGAAGCAGAGGATGTGGAACAGTGTATGTTTATTTATACACAGAGCTTTGACATACTCCTGCCTGCATCATCCAACACACACACATACTACAGCCAAACATATTATATGTGGGTGTGTGCTATTGTTTTTTCTCTCTCTCTCTCTCTCTCTCTCTCTCTCTCTCTCTCTCTCTCTCGTTCTAAAAGTTGTGTGGGCTCCTGTAAATTAGAAGTTGGGATACAGCCGGGCTGAAATTGTAACAGATTGGCCCAGACGGCTGGCTTAGCGGCACCTACTGTAGGTTGCTAATGCAGCGTGTCGCAGGTTCGACTCCCTTTGCTGCGTGTCACTCCCCATCCATAGACATAAAGGATGGCTTTAGAATAGATGGCTCATACGAAATGGAGGAACTTACTTTCGCTGTTAGGATAAGCACAGAAAAGTTTTACAGATACTGGCTGAAATGGATATTATACATGGGAATAGATATTTTGTAAAGACTTTATTTATTGTTTTATTCTACCGATGTGTGATTATCATGAATCCTATACTTGGAAACGAACAAACTAAGACATTCTGAAACTACTCAAAGGGGTTTCCCTTACTCTCCTGGAACTGTAAGACCCGTTACACTGTGAAAATTAATAACAAGAAATGTAACAAAGGACCTGTAACAATAACGATATGTACTGTGATGCCCTACGTGACCCACCTGTTTACTGAAAAATCTAAATATGAACAAAGTTAAAAAAAAAAAAAAAAAAGTAATGTAACAAATTTGAAATGCAATGTCGATGTCTTTTTTATTTTCATTTTATTTTATTTTTTCTCTTTTCTTTTTTGTATGTTTGTGGTGTTATTGTGAGTACTGTATGTTTTCTTCTGTCTTTCCGTCTTGAAAAATCAATAAAATTCTAAGTTAAAAAAAAAGAATAGATGGCTCAAGGTGGAGTCTCTGGCGTAGTTTACCTGGCTGAGGTGCTACAGTACAGTATGTTCTATGGCAGCTCAAACAAAAATCGCTCAAACTTGACGGATTTACAAACGGGTTGGTTTATTACAAACGTTATCAACGTGGCTATGATTCAGGATGCTTATCTGCTTAATGTTATTTTTATATGAACATCATATAAAAGCATATGAGTATGCAGACGTCTTTGACGTTTCTAACAAACTTGGTTAAAAATTTAGCAAGTTATGGTTATTTAAGTACATGCCCCATAGACACAATGTTATGTTGCACCCCAGTAAGATGGCCGCCACGCATGATGTCGCTCTCCATTGGCCAGCAGCACGGGTGAGCCATCTAGCCATTCTTATATATATATATATATATATATATATATATATATATCTCATCATCATTATTTTTCGACCGTGGTCGAGATCATGGATTTCACAATGCCACGGCAGACTTTGCGGTCCTTCATTGCCATCCCCAGTTCCTGCTTACTGACGCATGTGTACCTAGCGATGACATCAGGGAACGACAGTTTTCTACCACTGGTCTGCTTTGAGGCAGGATTCCAGAGGAGAAGGAAAGATATAACCTCATTGTCAGCTCTGTAGCAGTGGCCGGCAAACTGTGTTCTTCTGGATCGGACTAGTGAAGAAACACAGGGAAGGTATTAGATTACGGTAGTTGATGGGTGTCTCTTCCAAGAGAGATTTTGCGCTCTCATTAGAAGGCGGTGTAGGTCCCATCCAACCGTTTTTCTAATTTCTTTGAAAGTGTCCATGTCTCGGAGCCTTAATCGGCTCGACGGTCATCCTAAATATCTTTTACTTTGAACATCTTACTAAGCTGGGATAACCAGATCTTAGGCTGACCAGGCCATACCCTTCCTAGTTTGAAAGTCCTTTTGGGAAGAAGATATATTATGAACCCAAATACTATGTCCCCATCTCTCTCCTCATTTCCTGTCAGCCTACTATCAATAAAGGCAGAAAGCCAAAAAAATAAAGAAATTATAACGAATGATTAAGAATTGATATGAACCACAACCGTAGTGGTTCTAAAGATAGATACATCATGACTTGGACCCCTTTCATAGAGTTTGTAGAAAGTATACCTTTCACTTAAACCCATATTCCCTTGTACAATCTGATACCTCACACTAAACCTGACATTGGGCGACCTCTGGTTGGAGGCCCTCAGTAAGTAGACAGTTGGATATAGAGCAATTTACTATCTAAACTGAAAGATGGATACAATGTATGTAACCAAGATACCATACCCTGATGGAAAATGCTGTTTATTTTATTTTATTATTATTTTATTTTTCTTCTTACTATGTTCATTAGTACTTTCAAAACTAGTTTACTAATTACTTTTACTGTCTTGTACTGTCTGTCTTTGTTTTATTTGTCTTGTTCTGACCTTGATTGGGGGGGGAGGGGGGGATATTTACATGTCGGATACAACAAAATGTACACATATGTTTTTTCATTTATTCATCAATAAAAATCAAAATAAAGTGTTTAAAAAAAAAGAATTGATATGAACCCATAAAATATCCCATCCTACTGCTCAGCTGAACTGAGCTACTTAGGAAGTGTGTCCATCACCCATCCACAAGCCCAACACACACACACACACACACACACACACACACACACACACACACACACACACACACGCATGCATGCTTGCATACATCAGTGACATTCATAGATGCATACAATGTCAGTATAATTATAAATAGAGAGAGAGAGAGAGAGAGAGAGAGGGAGGAAAGGAGTAAGTGGAGACTCTGATTGCTGTTAATGTTGTTTGTGTATTGTGTAAATTAGCTTCCTCTGGTGGATTGATCGGAATCACTTAATGGCTTTAATCCAATAAAAACCAATCAAGGGGCAATCTCGCACCAGCCGACACATGAACATGAATGTGTGTGTGTGTGTGTGTGTGTGTGTGTGTGTGTGTGTGTGTGTGTGTGCGCGCGTGCATGTGCGTGCGTGTGCATGTGGTATTGACAATTACCATCTGCACAGGTGTGTCCGGTCCAGCCGTTGGCGCAGATGCAACTGAATCCTGTTGGGTTCTCCTCACAGGTGGCCCCGTTCGTACAGGGGGACGATAGACACGCATGCTCCACTGATGGAGAGACAGAGAAGAAACAGAGGGAAGACATCAAGTAGATGCAGGGAGGGAGGGAACGTTATAGAGAGTTTTGGAAGTAGTAAAATGTGCTATGGAAAATTATAATTACTAGTCCTTACCCGTTCTGAATATATGAACAGCAAATGATGTTCAGTGTGGGTAATGTGATGGGGGGGGGCGGTTGTTTACAGATGGTGTTGTGAAGTTGGGTTGGGCACAAAAGTAGGCTAATTAAACGTAAGTTTAATAAGGAAATGCTGTAGTAGAATCATAAGTACACCATTGATGTGTGATGTAAATTTGGTGGTGATATTCTGTCTATAAATGGAAGTTATTGAATTTTTTCGTTCACGTTAACATGCCCCCATCAGAACTGTCAGAGCTGGCTTTCAGGTGCCTGTGCCACGCAACCCGCGCGTTGGCTGCGATGCTTCCCAAAGAAGAAGTTATGTCGACTGACGCAAGAGTAGCTAGTAGTATCTGGGTCCAAGTTGTTTTTCCCGTGTGGGTCTGTTGCGCAGAGAAATGTGTCCCAGTATTAATGTGTGTCTGTCCCAACATGCATTTCACTGGTGGTGACACGTGATCAGCGGGGAGATGTTTTTTATTGTAACGCAAATTAATTAAATTAAGATGAATGTTACTTTATTGTATGCTGGTACACCATATCTGCTACCTTCAGGAAGGAGATAACATTTTCTTCGTGGCATGTTTGTTGTATGTAATATCTGACCATATGTAACGGTCAGATATCGCTATCACTGCTACGAATTATTTATATCACGGGTTGTGAATGATCTCCTCTTAGGATACGATTGATAAAGGGAATGTAATGAAAATAGCCTAAATAAGCAAGCAGAAAACAGTCAGAAACAAAACTCACGTTAACCTTTTATCTCAAGTCAAATGAAGGAATCGACAGTATTTGTATAAATGCATGGTAGGGAAATGTTTTCATGGCTAGGACTGTAAAATGTACACTTATTAGCCCACAGACCCCCATTTGAAAAGTATGAAAGACCCCAGTTTGACATGCAGCATAGAAAGTATGGACTGTCGCACAGGTATTCCCAAATGTACAGTGTGGGTAATGTGATGTAATAGATCATATTATTGATATATGTATTTTGAGGAAGAATTGCTTTAATATAGACTTGTTCACTGGAAATGGAAAAACAGTACATCATAGTCATATATAGAACTGAAAGTGTCAAACAGTCATTGTCATGTTAGTAGTGTAGTAATTGCATTTATGTATGTATATACCGGTAGTTTCATGGGCAAATGTGGTTATTATGTATGTGGCTTGGCCCAGTGAAAGAGGAAATGTTCAGCAGTTCAGTTTGATGGTCAATGTGTTAATATTTCTTTGTATACAACATTGTTCATGTCGGTACGTTTGGTGTTGTCCTCCTCATTGATTAGCAAGATTCGGAGTTGCTGGGGGTTGCCAACTCTGCTTGCTGCCACATAGAGTTGTCCATGTGAAAAGAAGTCTTTCACAGAGTATACACCCACTCGTGACAGTGACTGACCTTGTGACTTGTTAACAGTCATGGCAAAGCAAGGGCGTACAGGAAACTGTTTGCGGGTGAGTGTGAAGGGGAACATATTCTCAGACGGTGAGAAAGGTATCCTAGGGATGAGTAGCTGGGCGCCGGCATGGACCCCAGTTACCAGCTCTGCTAGGAGAAGATGTGGGCGGACTTGCTTCAGGATGTAGCGTGAGCCATTGCAATGGCCATGTACTGTGTCAAAGTTTCGCAGTAGCATTATGATCATGCCGACCTTCAGTGACAGGCGATGTGGTGGCATGCCTGATGGACAAAGTGTGTTGAGGAATTCCACTGGGTACTGATGGTTGTCATGTTGTTCCACAGAATCCACACTGTGGAAGATGTGCTCCTGACCTGGGAATTTGTGGGCAATGTATTGATTGACTGTGTCCACTTCTGCATTGGTTGGGCAGAGGATTGCTCTCTCACAAAGCCACTGATGGTCGGTCATATTGTGTGCAAGGTTGTGAAATACCCAGTCGACCATTTCGTGCAGAGTTGATCCTGGCATGAGAAAGCGATCCATTATTGTGACTGTAAATTCTCCCTTATCCTGAATAGTGGGGATGTTCCCCTCGCCCAGATCAAGCAGAAACTGGTGGAACAAAGTGTCATCTTCCATGCTCCCTGCTGTTGCATGTGTTATGCGCATGTTGTTGGTGAGTTTCATGGTTTGAACATGGTTCCAGAGAGGGGAACTCTTCAGGCATCGTGAAATTATCTGAGGTCGTGTGCCATGGGGAACGACTGGTAGGATCTGGCGCCAGTCTCCACTGAAGATGGTGGTAATACCTGAGAGTGTAATAACAAAGTTGCTGCATTATAGACAATTATTATGGAAGTGATACTATATTGTGTTTCTTTTGTAGTTGTGTTTGTCTTGTAATGAAGATTGGCTGGCAAAGGTGTTGGCAGCTGTTATTGTTGTACATAAAAAGGCCACAATATAGTCATTCATGCCGTCAGAATGTACAGTAATAAAGTGTATACGTTTGAATGAAGTCTTACCTCCAAATGGTGAGTTAGGACAGTCCCTGAGTTTCCGGAATGTGCGGTCGGCAGCTTCAACAGCACGGCGATCCATCATGGACACCTCATCAATGACGAAGAGAGAGCACCGACGGATGAGCTCTGCTGTACTGGACGTAGTACCGATAGCACACATTGACTCCTCTGTGAGTACAATGGGACACTTGGTGCGGCTGTGAAAGGTGGTTCCTTTTGGAAGTAATGTTGCAGCAATTCCACTTGAGGCTGTTGCAAGGGCTACTTTTCCATCTGCACGCACAGATTTAAGGATGAAGGTAAGTGTGAAGGTCTTTCCAGTACCCCCACTTGCATCAAGTGCAATAAGCTTGCCACGGTTGTTCTGAACACTTTCCAGGACACAATCTGCAACTGCTCTCTGTTTGTCATTTAGAAGGTGTTGTGTTGCATCAATGTAACGCTGCAGCTCAGGAACATTGTGTTGTGTCTCATGTCGGATGTCATGGGGTTCGGTTTGTCGAATGAGATCACGATTTGGCTGAGGGAGATTGAAGTTGATAGTGAGGTCATATCCATATCGTTCAAGATGCTGCTGAATCTCCAAAAGTACCTGGTTGAGTATGTTGTCATTTGGTTCGGTAAGGCCTGCAGCATGTGTGAGGTCTTCTGAAATGGAATGGTTGTGTCTTTGCCAGAATTGAATGTGGTCTTTCCTTAGTACAAATATGAGTATGTGTGCGAAGATCTCACGTAGCTTAGGGCCAAATGCAACCAATGCTGCTTCTTCCATAACCATGTCTACTTCATGGTCATCCTCACAGATGCCTCGTGCAATGCAGGCAGCAGCGTATGTGTCATGCACAACTCCATTAACAGAGCGAAGGTCGTTGTAGCAGGTTGGACCTTGAACACGGTAGAGCAACATCCGCATGAAGTACAGGTCAGTGTTGTGAGGAGTAAAGGCAAGTACAGGAATGCGCCCAATTGTGTCAGCCAGTTGGTCTTGGTTATGACCACCACTCCTTCTCTGTTTCCTGCGCTTGAACGTCTTGTTGGTGAAGGAGAAATGCTTGAAGACGTCTGGGTAAGTGATGTGTCTCTTATCAGGATTATCTTGCATTGCTGTGAAGTAGGCTGTGAGAGTTGTACGCGGTGGTCCGGAATCAATGAGGGCCTGGGCATCTTCGTCATTGTTGAAGGTGATGAGTTGCTCTCCTTCCAAATGGATTGCCAATTGTTCAACAGGTGGATATTTCTTTTGGATAGGGAAGTCATAAATCCTCCAGAAAGCTTCAGAGGCAGTGATGTAGCGTGCCACCTCATATTGTGTGATTTCATCATAGCGATCAACACTGACCATGCATACGTCGGGACCTTTGTCAATGTATTTGTAGAGATACTTGACTGCAGTGACAGAGCACACGACCTCAACATTGATATGAGCCTCATATCTGAGAGATAGGTATGGGTTAAATGGAACAACCCACTGGTTGGTGATGAGGAATTGTATGCCACCCCTGCCAGTCTTCAAAAACGAACAGCCTGGTGCTCCATGTGTTTCTTCTCGACGCCTATATAAAGGGTAGGAGCTCTCAGACATGGCTGTGTCTGTCCTGTATTCTTTTGGGAATCCTTTTGTGCACTTGCCCTTGTCCATACAGGAAGAAGTCATGTTCAGTGCACCACATGGTCCATGTATCATGTTATTGGCGATCACACGATGCAGTGTAGGGTTAGTGGTGGCATCGGGGATTTCTGCGGATACAATGCGGTCAATGTCAGCAGGGACGCGAGGCTTGTCAGCAGGAAGCAGCGTGAACAGTGCATGTGCATGTGGGAGTCCGCGTTTTTGTGTTTCTTTGACTGTGACATATGCATCTACACGACCAAAGATTTGTTGGTTATATACGTCGTTGATCATCGCGTTCCACTTCATGTGGAAGACCCGTGCAATGATGTCAGGGCGGTCGTGAGGCTGTTGGCCTGGCAGAAGTGACTGGGTTATTTCCTTCCATTTTGGATTACAGGTCATAGTGATGAATAAATCCGGTTTTCCTTTTTCACGAACGATAGCCATTGCGTCTTGGAACTGGTGTGTATACCAACGTGGTGATCCGTAGAGAGTAGAGGGTAGTATTGTGATCCTTCCTGGAAGGATGGCTTCATCAGATGCAATGGCATCTTGTACACATTTGTACTTTTCTGCTTTGAGTGTCTTCTGATTTTTGCGCATGAATTTTAGTCTCTGGCCCTCAATTTTCACTTGCTGATCACATACAAACTGTTGGCTCAGTTTCCCTGTAAGAAAAATAGTAAATGTAAGACAATGTCATGTTGTAAATGCAGGGCTTAGGGTGGAGGCAAATGCAAAATATGTGGAATGAGGGTATGTGAATGGAGGTATTGTACTGCGTAGTTGTAAGTGTGGAATTAGGTACATTACATATATGTGTTATGTGAAGTACCTGCACGGAGGAACAAATTGAAGTGAGTTGCTGGGTCACGTAGTTGAAGATGGTAGCGATAGAAGTCTGTGGCAGTGATCCCCTGTCGACCACCAGGTAGTCGTTGATTGAGTGCGAGATGATAGCCATAGTTGCCTTCAGGGTAGAGCAGTACATAACTGAGGGGATCATAGAGTGGGTGAAGAGGGTGGATCCGCTTTGGCCCACCACTCCGAAGTTGTATCTGTACGTCGATGGGTCCAAACTGTTGGTTTTCTGTAGCTCCTGGAACAATGACAGCAATGTCTGTGCCACTTGGGAGGTTGACTGTACCTGTGTGGAGAGGGGGGAGGGTGTTGTGAAAATTGTCTCTGGAATGAGTATAGTAGCTGTAGTAATGTCTGTGAAAGGTTGTATTTGCGATATTGTGATCAAGGATGTGTAGTGTCATGTGGAGTGGTGTAGCGAATGTGAAAGTGTTGTGAGTTACAAACCTGGGTGGATGTTCCGTGGAGCGTTGGCACTGAGGTTGATGTACATCTCTGTAGCAGGATCTTTAGCAGCAAGTTCTGCAGCTGTTTTAAACTGTTGTATGAGAGGGTTACAGTTGTGCAAAGCTGCCTGTGCTTGTTCCAGTAGGTGTTCGTCGAGGTTTTGGTTCGAATGGTGTGCTCTGCGGTTGCGTAGTTCATGTTGTGGATCATGCACATAGATTTGTGCAAAACAGGGTATAGCAGAATCGGATTCAGGAAGTAGAGGGCCAATTGTATGATACATCTTGCCTTGAATACGCAGGGTTGGGTTGAAGCCAGGTTCTGGTTGGGGTTGTGTCATTCCAATGGAGGCCATAGCCAGAGCGTTGTTGTACCTTCTGGCATCTCGCACAAACTGTGGGTTTAGAAATAATTCTCTGATGGTCTGTGGAGGTTTGGGAGGGATTGAACCTGGTTTGGGGCTGTCAGGGTCGTAACGGAGATCGACACGACCATTGGAACAGCAGAATCCTGGTCTCTCCTCTTTCCAACAATATGCGCCACATGCTGAGCACTTGGAGCATTCGAAAAGGCTGACTGTGCCGAGTGTGTGTGTGGCATCATACAGAGTCTCATCAAAGTATTGCATGTCATCAGGACATGCTGTGCGACGTCCTTGTTGCGTTGTTTGAGCCAACCTCTGAGAGTACAGTGCTGCGCGTGCAGTAGCGTGTGCAGTAGTGTCAACACGCTGCCGGTGGTCATGTTGGGCAGGTGTTTCAGCTGCGCGGGCAGTAGCTTGTGCAGTAGTAGCAGCACGTCGACGGCGCTCATGTTGGGCAGGTGTTTCAGCTGCGCGGGCAGTAGCTTGTGCAGTAGTAGCAGCACGTTGACGGCGCTCATGTTGGCCAGGTGTTTCAGCTGCGCGGGCAGTAGCTTGTGCAGTAGTAGCAGCACGTCGACGGCGCTCATGTTGGGCAGGTGTTTCAGCTGCGCAGGCAGTAGCTTGTGCAGTAGTAGCAGCACGTCGACGGCGCTCATGTTGGGCAGGTGTTTCAGCTGCGCGGGCAGTAGCTTGTGCAGTATTAGCAGCACGTAGACGGCGCTCATGTTGGTCAGGTGTTTCAGCTGCGCGGGCAGTAGCTTGTGCAGTAGTAGCAGCACGTCGACGGCGCTCATGTTGGGCAGGTGTTTCAGCTGCGCGGGCAGTAGCTTGTGCAGTAGTAGCAGCACGTCGACGGCGCTCATGTTGGTCAGGTGTTTCAGCTGCGCGAGCAGTAGCTCTTGAAGTAGCTTCAGCATGTAGACGGCGGTGACGTTCGGCAGGTGTTTCTGCTGTGCGAGCTTGTTGTTGTGCGTTTGTCCTAGCACGCCTTTGCGTGTCAAGTGAAACAGTGTTTGGGGTTGTTGTGGGGTTCATTTTTTTCTTTTTCTTTTTTGTGCTGAACTTGGTTTTCCGCTTTGGTCTAGTTTGTGTATTTGGGGCACGGGGAGGAGCAGTAGCACTGGTGGTGGATGGGTTAGGGTCGCCTTTGAAGTCAGCAGGTTCTGAAATGTGTAGCATTCATGAGTTATTAATAGTGATGGAGAGAGTTGTGTGCATGATGACATATTTTATGGTTATGTTGTGAATGAGTTTAGTAGCAAAAATGCAGTACAGGGGATAAGAGGAGTAGTTACCTGTGGCCAGAGGCCTTTCCAATGAGGGGAAGTGTGTCGTTGTGTGGTGACTGTCCGCATGGTGCTGACCTGAGAAGGTAGGGATGAAATGTAAATATTGTGTTATGAGAAGTAATGAGAACATGTCATCTGTGGAAGGAAGGTAATGTGATACATGTAGTACGGTATATACAATTTGACTGGGAGAAGGAGAGTAGTTTCTGGGCAATGTGTGGGCAATGACACACACAAACACACACACAAACACACACACACACACACAGCAGGGGAGTGGGGGAGGTGTGACACTGGTACACACACACACACACACACACACACACACTATCTCGATCTTCCCTTACATTTCAATGTGCTGATAGTTGCACATGCAGTCACACACACACACACACACACACATACAGCAGGGGAGTGGGGGAGGTGTGACACTGGTACACACACACACACACACACTATCTCGATCTTCCCTTACATTTCAATTTGCTGATAGTTGCACATGCAGTCACACACATTGGCAATACATCACATAGATAGAAGTAGTCATCATCACATGTGTAAGCTAAGAACGTAACAGTGGTGCCTTGCTATGCCTTGAACTGAAGTCTATTTGCATATCAATTGTTCCACCCTCCACAGGCAGGAAGTCAATCTATGGCTGAGAAGACAGTGATTCCAAATTCTTTTGAGTGATATTTGATCTGATATTATCTTTAGGGTCTTAAAATAGACCACCTGGGGGTTTTGACCTTCCTGCTTAGCAGATAAGTGACACTATGCATTTTACGACACACACACACACAGGGACAAAGGTGAGTCCCACTTCAGCGACGTTTAACATATTTTGCCATTTTTATAAATTGCAGCATTTAACTCCAATTTCATTTTATATGGTTATACTGTGGTTATATTCATGTAGAAAACGAAGAAGAAATTATTATTATAACTAAAGGTAGCAAAATAAATTAAAATAAAATAAATAAATAAACATTCATACTACATATTATTTTGGCTATATGAAATCTATAATAATTCTGCCAGTTTTAACTGTTAATAAAGGAGGTAGGCTGTGAACAGCAGCACACATCATCATCATTAGCAGATGATGATGTTAGATTTAGAAAATAGGGTTGCTAGTATTTTCTGTTGCCCTGCAGTTGGCTTTGGCACTTCTTTTTCGGGGGGGGGGGTGGGGGGGCGGCATGTTAATCTGTGATGGCACCGGTCCACAACACACAACATACAACAGTGTCGGCGTTTGTTACACAATGTGTTTCCCATTAAATCGGGTATACTCCGTTTATGCTCAACAATGTTCCCGTCTTTCTGTCGGAGGCTGCAGCGCCGTGTAGAGGAGAGAGTTGCGACAACCCCGTTCACTGTTTATTCACGGAGCTTCATGGGTCACTGAACGGTATGTTGTCGTCACTCTCTCTCTCTAAACGGCTCTGGTCTACAGGCTGCGCTCGCAGCGCAGCGCTCCGCTCACTACTCAGCGCTCTCTCTGAGCAAGATGGTGGCGCCCGTCAGACTATGTTGTTACAAATAGTACAAAGATTCTTACGTGGATTTTATCGCACACACACACACACACACGGGGTGGAGATTTTGTCATGCCTGCGGTCCTGAGTGGAATACGCTTTGCAGTTAATGTACACGGGTTGTTGTCGTCACTCTCTCTCTCTAAACGGCTCTGGTCTACAGGCTGCGCTCGCAGCGCTCCGCTCACTACTCAGCGCTCTCTCTGAGCAAGATGGTGGCGCCCGTCAGACTGTGTTATTGTTAATAGTACAAAGATTCTTACGTGGATTTTATCGCACACACACACACGGGGGGTGGGGATTTTGTCATGCCTGCGGTCCTGAGTGGAATACGCTTTGCAGTTAATGTACACGGGTAGTGCGTGCGTGAAGTAAATTGTGAGGTAACTTGTTCGATACACAGGCATGCAAGCAAAGAAGCAACATGAGACGGAATGCTTACCTGTTGCGTTAGTGGTGGACTGGTTGTTGTTGGTACGGGCAGGAGCGCGAGTGAGACACTGACGCTTTGCATTGCAGCTTCCAGAAAGTGAAAGTGATGGTCGTTTTGTTCGTGGCATGTTGTTTGATGTATGTAGTAATTGTGTCGAATCGATGCGTAGGCTACTGTTACTAAGGTGGAGTGTTCGCCTCAACCCTCATTCGCCTGTCCATGCAAAGGACAGTAGCCAGATGGGGAGGGGCCTGAGGTGGTGTGTGTGGAGCAGATCAACACACACACACACACACGCGGCGCCAAATTGTATAGGGCACTCTTTGTTGTGTTGCGGCGGTAGCTAGAGGAAGCATGCCAGTGGGGTAACGGTGAGAACGGTGGCCTGTGATGCAGGTGTCGCTAAGGGGCGGAGGTGTGTGAGGGTGCGAGGTTAATTCACTAATAAATTAATTAATAATCATTAATGTGTCAAATCGAAAAAAGGGCTCCGTCACGCCCTCCATATTCATATGGTCAATGCCTGTGTGAAAAGTGGGAGCGATTGGTGCAGGCAATGAGGAGATAATGAGGAGATAAAATGCGGTCGGACACACACACACTCACAGTCACACACACTCAGACATTCGGTGAATTATAGTTTGATAGTACAAAAAACTATTCTCAACATTTTAAATCGGTGTTTCCCCAAACAGTAGGTCGGCACCCTACATTTACTTTTATTATTATTATTATTTCAAAATAAAATTTAGAAACAAATTAAAATAAATAAATAATAATAAATAAATTCCATAAATTAGAAAACAAATGTTGAAGCAGTAGTGAACATAGCCGATATGCAAGCACACAATGCGTCGCATTGTGACACATTGTGTGCTTGTAGAACTGCAGCTTTGGCTCCCGGGGAAACAAAATATCTCTTTTGGGTCACGGACTAAAAGGTTTGAGAACCACAGTTTCAAATAGTTTGAATACATTTCTCACTGTCTCTCTGGTGGTGAATCTGCACTCACCAATATCACAGCTGCGGCCGAGGAAGCCATCTTGGCACTCACATTGGTACTCATTTGGCTCTGTGTTGGAACAAGTACCTCCATTCTTACAGGGATGGTGGGTACCACAGTAGTTCAGATCTGAGACAGACACACACATAAATAAGTTTCTAAACACAGCGAGGTAACATCTTTGAAAAAAATATTACACTGAAGGAGAACATGGTTCAGAGTCTTGCTGGGATTGGGGGAGCCCAGGTTCGAACTGGGAACCTTGTGGTTCCCCTCCGGCCGATCTCCCTGAGCCACTCCCATCCTGTGTGTGTGTGTGCGTGCGTGCGTGTGTATGTGTGCACGTGGTGAAGCCAGGTCGGCCCAATGTGTAAGTACTGTAGCTTTGGGGTCTGTTGTCTCTGGTGTAGAAGCTGATTATAAAGCCTTGCTTTCTCTAATGATCCCATCCATGGCCACAGACTCCTTTCTCTAATGATCCCGTCCATGTCCACAGACTCCTTTGTGTCGCCACAGCTTTACAGAGCGCTGCTGAATGGAGAGACACAGCCAAGGACCCCACCTAGTTAAGCAGCACCCAACCCAGCCCAGCTCACATTCACTTTACCCAAGGCTATCGCCTTTCCTCCCTTCACAAAGCATCACCCGTGGGCCCTCGTGTACCTGCGAGATCCCAGCTCCCACACTGTGGCAGAGGGAGGGGGACGCTGGGTGTAGAGTGGAGAAATATCCCTCCTGTAACATTGTGGGAAAGGCTGAATGAACAGTCCCACAGAAGTAATGGAGGAGCCCCGAGGGATACGTGGGACTTATCTTATAGAAAGGATCAGTAGGCTCTGACTGGTGAGGGGTGTGAAGAACCACACCTAACGAACCAATATACAAACAATGACGCACATGCACAAACACATGCACAGTTGCACACATACTTAGATGAGTAAGAAGGGGATGGACAGACGGATGATGGACCAACATTGTCATTCAATGACACCCGCACACATTTAACCCATTTTGGGGCGGGAACCCCTTTTGGTGTTAGCATTATGTTATGCTTTAGCTATTGAAAAATAGCAGATCTACAAGCTCATAGCGCGCCACCAAGTGGCGCACTACGAGCTTGTAGGTCTGCTATTTTTGAAAAATCGAAAAACAACTGACATAGAAACATAGCTTTTTCAGAAAACTGTCAGGACATAGAAGACATTTTTAGAATCTGATCTCAGGTCAAAATGGGTTAAGTATGAACTCAGGCTTTAGAGGCCTAGTTAGGGTGAAAAGCAAATAATCATGTTGAATTTACCTTTATCACATAACAGCCCTCCCCAGTTGACGTCGCACACACACTGCCAGGGTTCACTGCAGCTCCCGTACACACATCCAGGAAAGGTCACGCACTGGTCACACAGATGACCCTGCCAGCCATAGTGACACCTGGCAGTGGGGAGAGAGAGAAAGCAGGAAGTCATGTTCATTGTGATATTATAGTGTAATGGCTCCCAAATGGTGTGCCGGGGCACACTGGTGTACTGTGAGACGCATGATTCAATAGTATGTCCATATCTAACCATGGTTATCTAACCAGCTCAGTGGCCTTGTGGTTAGAGTGTCCGCCCTGAGACTGGGAGGTGGGGGTTCAATCCCCGGCCGGGTCATACCAAAGACTCTAAAAATGGGAACCAGTGCCTCCCTGCTTGACACTCAGCATCAAGGGTTGGATTGGGGGTAAGTCCCTGCGACATACTAGCGTCATGTCCAGGGGGTGTACTTGTACATCAAGCTGCCTCATGCTACAGAAACAGGAGATAGGCTCCTGCCCTATGGGCCTCATTGCTCGGCAAGGCTACTACTTATATCTAACCATGGTAATGCCCCAGCTGCCTCTGATTGGCCTACCAACACCAGACTTTCCTCCGAGGTGGATATTCTGGTGACACGTCTCAGAGACCTGATACTGTGCCTGCAGCACTGATTAATGTCATGTGTATGTGTTATGAGTCTTGATGACAAAGTCAACAGTATGTATATCCATAGGCAAGCAAAACAAACTTGAAACATATGGCATATTGTTGTTGCACAGCCGCTAATGCTATTTATTTGTTAAGTATTTTTGTTGTTTTACTGATGGCGGTATATAATAACACCTGACGAGGGCATAAATAAATATGGATTGGAGACGAACACACAATAATCAACACGAACACAGTATTTATTAGAACACCCAAATCAAATCAAATTACATCTAGCCACAAAATATCACAGGATCTACTGAATGCGAAGCGGGTACTAGGTGTGTTGTAGACTCAATATGTCAGTATGTCACCTCCTCCTTCACATTCAATAGATCCTGTGATTTTTTGTGGATGTAATTTTATGGGGTCTAGTGGGACTATAGTAAATAATAAAAAATAAATCGCTATAACATTTTGTAAAAAGAAAATACATATTTAGCCCCATGTTCGAATGCCTCGAATGCACCCCTGTCAAAAATAGCTAAAATTGCACAAAAAAAAGAAAGCAGCAAATGAAAAAAATGAACACTCATCTTTTACTTTCTCTAATAACAACCAAAGTTGTCCAAGTTGTCCTTTAACGTGTCCGTTGGTGTGCCATGTCCTCAAGATGTTTTGAAAACCACTGCTACAGTGATTCATTTGGTTCTGTCAGCACATTGTCTTAATTGTCAAAGTGACGCTAAGTCAGACTCACTTGCATTCTCCAGGAACATTACAGGACCCATGGACTTGGTGGCAACCTTGTCTGCACACCGCTGTGAACACACACACACACACACACACACACACACACACACACACACACACACACACACACACACACACACACACACACACACACACACACACACACACACACACACACAAACATTTTAGTTCTTTATTTGATTCTACAAATTACAATTAATATTACAAGGGAACAAATATAACGGGGGTTTACAGTTCATGTTCACTTAAGGATACACATGGCACCTCCTCCTCCACACAGACAAGCTGCCTATAACACTTATACTATTATCTACTGTAACATAAATTGCCCAGTTTGGGACATAAACTTGACCTTGACCTTAAACTAACATTTGGCTGAGCAGGAGTAAAGGAGGGACCCCCTACTCATTTGTCACACTTCCTGTGTCTCCCCGGTCCAATCACCAACCTGCTGAGGAGGAATTCAGATGGGCTTAACAGGAAGTGAGACAAGGGCGGGATTTCGAATGTCTATAGGATGCCAGCGCAGCGGCCCAGACGTCCTTCACGGTTTCCAAGGTTTCCTTTCTAGCTTTTCTCATTTACTGTAGTCTCACCTTCGCAACACACCATCAGTTCAGCAAAGTGATGAGCAAAGCTAATTTAAGCAAGAAAATAGCCAACCTACAAGCTCACAGCGTGTTGCATCCGCAATGCGCTGCATCCATTGTGAGCATGTTAGCATGCTATTTTTGGCACCATAAATTAGGCTTCAGAAACTCAGAGGGAGAGAGTCATTGCAGGGAACTTCAGTAAAAGTATTGTTGGTTACAGTCTACTCATGTACATGTGGAAGTGGTTATTGTGACCTACTATGTATGATGTATACAATCATTTGATCTACTGTATGTAGATCTATGTTAATTAACACATAGTAGGCCATTGCCGAATAACCTCATATAAATGAAGTGGCCACACCGGTAACTGACCAGATGAGTCAACCACATGGTCACAACATCTCCTGGTTTGGTTGGGCCTGGTGACCTGTGTTGTGGGTCCTTCTTCACCTCACCTCTCTGTGCTCAGTTTCTCTTCGCTAGAAAATGAAGCAAAAACTGTCTGAATTCATTTTTGAGCTACATTATCACATTATCTCACCCTCACTGCACTCTGGACCAGTCCAGCCCTCCTTGCAGACCTTAGAACCATTGGGATCACAGCCAAAGTGCCCAAAGAAGTCATCGCGTGACCTGCAGAACTTGTTGCAGAAGGGTCCGTAGTAGTTGAAGTCGCAGCGGAAGCGCAGCCGGTAGTCCAGGCTCAGAATGCGGCCGTGGTGACGGTATGACTGCCACTCCTCACTAGGATTCAGCATGGAGGAGAGGAGAACACGCTCTATCAGCTGGTCTATGGGACGGGGAAAGAGATTTGGATCAAATATTATTATTGTGCAATATATAATAATAATAATAATAATAATAATAATAATAAAATGTATTTATGAAAAAAAGTGTTACAAGATGAAATATATATACAGTATGACCACAATGGAATCAAGTCCCCAGGACGCTTTTGTGTTATCCTTTTAACCTAAATGTCTGACTAATAAAGTATTCAATCAAAAACAATAAAACATCCATGAGGATAAACAACAAAAGTCAATTAGAATTTGATAGTAAAATAACAATAACTGTTAAAGATTATAGTGACTTTGCTAGCCTTAAATCATCGAGGGCATTCGATTGGGTCACAAAAGCCTGATCACACACGGTGAGGAGGCAAGACATGGGAACAACGAAGAGAGCCCTACTGGAGTATCTGAGGCTACACATCAGATCATACGGGACCATCATATCTAAGATGTACTGTAACTGGGAGCCAGGCTTTGCAAGGCTTTAAAATTCATCAGTAAAATCTTAAAATCAACTCTGAAATTCACCGGGAGCCAGTGAAGGGAAGCTAGGATCAGTGTATTACGGTATAATAGGCTAACCTAATTTAGCCTATGATATTATTATAAATTGTGCATTTACATAGCCTTTCACTAATATGCATTACATTCACCAAGTTCAGTATCTTGCTCAAGAAAACTTTGAGGAGCCGTCTCAAACTGGCGACCTTCCGTTTTCAAGACCGGTCTACAATACCTCCTGAGCCACTGCTGCCCCAGTTGGCAGGGACAACAACTGAAAGTGTGGAAGAACACGCTGTAGGTGTGTGCGTGCGTGCGTGCGTGCGTGCGTGCGTGCGTGCGTGCATGCATGGACACCGTGACAATATTGAGAGGACTGCGTATAGAACCAGATTTAAGTGAGTGTGAGACTGAGCACAGACTGGACATGTTTTTGGACAGCCCATCTCCCGACGCTGAGGGCAGAGAGGGAGAAGGACTAGCTCTCCACCCCGGAAATCGAAACGAGGACATTATGGTAATGGTCGATGCACCATTCAGCCAGCTACTAGCGCTCTTCAGGTTTGAATCTGGTAAAAAACAAAAATAGGGTGTGTGTGTGTGTGTGTGTGTGTGTGTGTGTGTGTGTGCAGACAAAAGATGGGACACGGTATAGAGAGGGCCAGCAGTATATATTGTACTGGGCTGGGGCCAGTCCTGGGTCATGGCCGGGCTGACTGCTGGGGGGCTCCTGACCCCTAGGGGGATTTCCCAGAGGGGCTGTCATCTCCAACTCACTTATAATCCTCTCCAACAGGGTATTAACGCACACAAAGCACAGAGAATGTGTGCTTGAGTCTGTGTGCATGTGTCTGTGAGTGTGTGCACGAGTGTGTAAGAGGGAGAGGGAGAGAAAGAAAGAAAGATAAAAGGGCTTTGTGTCTGTGTGCGTGCATGTGTGCGTGCATGTGTGCTTGCGTGCGTGTGCCCGTGCGTGCGTGCGCGCCTGCGTGCGTGCATATGTGTCTGTGCGTTCATATAAGTGCGTGCATGTGTGTGTATTTAAGCGATGGGGAGATGGAGGGAGAGATTTGTAGATAGCTGTGCATACAGGGTAGCCTTGTTGCAGGCCAATAGAGAAGTGGAGAGAGGGAGGGGGTATTCTGTATGAGAGAGAAACAGAGAGGAAGGGAGGGAGCTATTAGCACACACATACACACACACACACACGCGCGCGCACGCACACGCGCACGCGCACGCACACGCACACGCACAAACACACACATAACAAACCTCCTGATGGAGAGATGAGATCATCACGGTTTGAAAGAATGAAAACAGGGGCATATATTGGCGAGGGCATGTGTGTATTTTGTGTGCACATGCACACGCCGAAGAGAATGGCTGGGCAAAAGGGGAGAGAGAGAGGGGGGGGGGGGTGGGGGGGGGGATGGAACCCCCCCCATCGGCTCCTTGTCTGTTAGCTGCTGGCTTCAGCCACAGCTTTTGTCTGCAACTCCTGAGTGCACGACAATTGCTGCAGCTTTTGGGTTTTTCATTATTTTATTACTCGGAAAGAGTCAAAGGCTAATGTCATCACCAGAAGTGGGTTCCTCTGCCAGAACAGCACAAATAGGGTAAGCTGGGGCTGAGTAGAAATGGACCACATTACCCATCAGCAAAACTGCACAGGCAAGGGGTGTAAGAGTCTATGATTTCCTCTGTAATGTGGTTAGATAAGGCCGGGGCTCCACTGCAGCCATCGGGCGTCTGTCAGCGTTGCTTCACCGTCGGCGTCAGGGAATGTTCCCTTTTTAATCATTGACTGCGGATGTGTTCGATGACGGCGTCCAAACTCAAAAGTTGCCCGGTTAATTTTTTTACGCCATCACACCGTCGTCCAGACGGTCCAGTCATGTAATATATAATTATAAAATATGATTAAATGTAATTCCATTGTATAATTAAATACAGCTTGGATGAATGCTTGTAATGATTGATTGGAATCACACACAATAAACGTTGCTCTCAAGAATGTTTTTGAAAATATTTGAACCGAGAAATAGATGATGCAGTAATAGCAAATTGATTGTATTTGATCAACACTTCAACTAAGCGTTTTGTTGTTACTTTTGAGTCAATGTATTCATTTATTTATTAAGTAGTCGTGTAATAAGCGGGATAATAAACGGGTGGGTGTCATTATTGCCCGTCTTGATAATGACCGCCGACCTGCTTCGTGTTGGCTATTTGTTCACATCATTCGCAACAGAAGAGTGACTATGTCCCAACAATCCTGGCATATTTTCTTTGCGACTGTAGGTCGCAGTTTACTATGAAAACCTGCATCTCCTGTCAGTCAGTTAGTCAGGCAGTCACGCCTCGTGACACGCTCCAGAATTAATTCCATATGTTGATCTGACCTCCTCAAACCCTGTATACACTCAAGACAATTTACAATTTACAATTTAGGCATTTAGCAGACGCTCTTAATCCAGAGCGACTTACATTAAGCAAGAACAAAAAGCATGGGAATACATCACAAAAAAGCATTTATCATGAAACATGATAAATGCTTTTTTGTGATGTATTCCCATGCTTTTTGACACATTCCATATACGTATGTCCAGTAGGCAGCAGGGAACACCAGCAGCGCCACCGCCAGAGTCTCATGGAGGACGCGGTCACGTAGATAGGTCTACTTTTACACATACAGTAAATCCATGAATGTTGCTGACACGCCGTTTTCCAAAGGTTTCTAGGTTTGGGAAGAGGAAATCTCTAAAGAAAAACAGCTTTGCTTCTCATAATTAATTAAGAAAGTAATTTCCAGAGCCAGATATTTCCATCTACCAAACATTATGCTGAAGACTTCCTCTTTTTTAATATATTCTATTAGGAGAGAATATAAATATGGTGAGCTAGCAGCGCTTTTGAATATATTGTTGACATGATATTTTATAGAACTTGTTCCTTTATTGCAAATTATTTGTCAAAAATCACTTAAACTTCCTCACTTTATTGCTGTATTGGAGAGAGAGAGGGGGGGGGGCTCAAGGATGGGGAACATTAATGAAAAGCACTCAGCAACACAGATAGGCTTAAGGAATCTGACATAAGAAGCTGTTTCTTATTTCAGCTTCCTTGGCGTTAACGAACACATCAGAATTGCGTGCACACACAGGGTAGTGTGACACAGAATGTGTCTGGAGGTTGTGAGAACACTTACATCTCCTTGGCCTCTGGTGAGACTCCCACATCTTGGTGTTATTGAGTGAAGTGTTATTTTTGTTAGAGGCAGATTGTCAGGAGAAAGCAAGCCCCTTTCTGACTCCATCACATGACCTCAGGCCATAGATCAATACATCAGCAGGATGGGCGTGAGTGTGCACATGCACCGGTGTTTGCTCTAGATTCAACGCACATGGGAAATTCAGGCCATTTTTAATTGTTTGTTTTAAAATCTTTGCTAAAACCACCTTCTGTGGTTTGGCGTCAATTAAAATTGATTTATAAATGTCAATTGGTATACTATAAACAGATTAATTCTAATTAGTGGCCCCATTATAATGTGTGGTTTATGGGGGAAATAACCTGGACAATAAATGCAATAAAACTTTAGTTAACTTTCCTAACAGTAGCATAGTGGCTTCCATTTTCTGAGAATATTTATATGAATTATTTTAAGCCTGGATCCACTACATCCAGGCTCCTGGTGGATATTTGAAAACCGTAAAAAAGGGTATTTATTCATATTTAGGGGCTCTAGCGCCTCCTATATACAGGTGTAATGTTCGTCTTGATCTAGATAAACATTAAAAACGCCATTGACAATGGACAGAGTTAAATGTTTGTTTTGTCACTAACACAAACATTAAATACCATTAACAAACAATGAACAGAGTTTAATGTTTGTTTTGTCTGTCACTGAGCAAATCATATGATGTTATGTTATGATATCGCGATGATGTAAGATGATAAGGTTTGGTAAAGCGCCCCTCAGTTCACACGGGTGTGATTTTTCAAATATATATACAGCCTATTTTTTTCCTTCATATTCCACCTTACTCCTTCACTCCTTCCTTGGTGCCCTCGGGCTCAGTCTAAGTACACTGTCAAACCTTCAGTGCTGATGTATCCAATTGTAACTCGGAGAGTGTACGAAATGTGACATATGTAAAACAGTGTAATATTATGTAAATTAACAGGCAAGGATTTGACAGTGTAGGGAGTCGGTACTGAAAATCAGGAAGAAAAGCAAAGAGACAGGAGATGAATAGTATAGACTAGAGATACTGAGCCACTTCGTTATTGAATTAAAAAAAAGTTTCTCAAATTTCTAGACACACACACATCAGATAGAACGTTTTTTGTATGTCCAGCTTTGAGGGTGCGTGTAATCAAAAACGTTGTCCTAACACAAACATGAAATGCCATTGATAATGAATGGCCAGTTTTGAGTGTTTGTGTAAACACAAACATTGAAGACGAAGGTGAGGACGCAAATTCTAATTGGCCGGAATGAGATGATGTATGATTATGTATGATGATAAGAGCGCCTCACTTCACACGGGTGTGATTTTGTCACTTGCTGAAGGTCATAGATATTTAAAGCTGTTTCCAATGACTATCTCCCTCGTGCTCTCTCGCTCTCTCAATTTCTTTGTTACAAAAGCTACATTGGGGTTCTGTAATCCTCTCTGATTAGGAACCAGGCCCGTTAAGTCCAGTCACGACTGGTCCAGGATGCCGGTGTTTGGGTTGAGCTAAGCTGGGCCTAGTGAAAGGCTTTAGGCCCAGGGACGGTCTCATGAGCTCAGGGAGAGAACCACAGATAATGAAAAGAAGACATTAAGAGCAGTCCTGGAGGACATAGGTAACTAGCTAGGAGAAGAGAGGAGAGGAGAGGAGAGGAGAGGAGGGAAGAGACTGTGGACCTCTGATTTGGTTCCCAATTGTCATTATCTCTCCAGTCATCTTTTGGACTGCTGTCCTTTCACTGGTTAGCAAGGAAAGTAGGGGAATGATAGAGGGATGATAGGATGAAAGAGAAGAAAGGGAAGGGAATTACAGGAATGAGGAAAAGACGAGAGCATCAGTGTGTGTGTGTGTGTGTGTGTGTGTGTGTGTGTGTGCATGCATAGTATTGATGTCTTTTTTTATAGAATGCAGCTCACATTCCACCTGTCACGGATCTCGGAGCTTCTGATTATGAGCATGAACAACATGGGGAAGAGCAGGAAATTAAAGGGTCTGGAAGAGAGACCTTTTAACCTTGCATGCACACACACACACACACAGACGCACGCACGCACGCACGCACAGAGAGAGACATAATCTCAACATGCAGAACCACACATTTTAGAATGCCATGTTTCCACCAACCTCTTATTCACGAAACTCAGATAAAGTGATGAAGTGACTCATGGTCATATGCAGACACAGGATAAACAAACGCACACGCATGCACTTCTTCCTGCCTCTCTCTCTCTCTCTCTCTCTCTCTCTCTCTCTCTCTCTCTCTTCCTCCCTCCCTCCCTCCCTCTCTCTCCGTCACACTCTCTGTGGGAAAATATGGAATTCTCAAGCACAATTTAGTCTCTCTTCGACATTCCTGTCTATGCATGCACAGAGAGTCAGCCATGCATGCATGCACGCACGCACTCACGCGCGCGCACACACACACACACACACACACACACACACACACACACACACACACACACACACACACTTTTTTTTAACCATTTATTTATGTCCAGACAAAGGAGATGCATACAAAGACACAAATAGTAAAGGTGCAGTAGAGTTACACTTACAAAATCATGGCCTGTGTTTTCATGGTACAATAGGCATGTCACTCAGCATCGATCTATGGGTAGGCTATAAGTAGCAGTGTCTCCGGCTGCCAATTATAGCAGAGACACTACAATACTTTGCCAGCCTTTTTGGGCATCCCAAGTTTCTGGAACCCTCTAACAACCAGTCTGTGGGTATGCCCTAAAACAATAGCCCAGCTCTTAGATGGTATTTAGAAGTGGTATTTAATGACCATGGTCATAAAGGCTTCCTCTAGGCTGTATCTCTAATACAGACCCTTCCAACATCTGGTGTATTCGCTGTCAGAGATGTAAATATGTCTGGGTGATCACAGTGTTGAAACATGGATGGAATGACACAGGAATGTTTGTACTGTACATTCTCAGTCTCACTGAGGATGCATGATATTTTGATATGTCCTTTGCTATGAGTTCCACTATTCTATCATGGCGTGCTATGTACATCCCTTTGTATGCATAACATCCATTCAAGATGTGTGACAGTGTTTCAGTGTTTCACGCACGCACACACACGCACGCACACACACACGCAACACACACACACACACACACACACACACACACACACACACACACACACACACACACACACAGCAGCTTTACCTGATTCTGATGTCTCGTTGTCGTAGTCCAAAGCGTCCAACACCAGAGAGAAGGATTTCTGTGGAGAAAACAGAAGCAGGAATTTAGAGACACTTATTTAATCTTTTAAGAAATATGACACAGAGCAAAGAGAAAATCTATATTATCTCGACTGAATAGTACAGCATTGCAGCAAATAAACAAGCCATAGTTTATTTATTTTATTTTTTGTACACCACATGAACAACCAAAACAACAACCACTCAACCATCTTCCCACAAGCCATAGCGGGGGCAGAGTATGAAAATTCCAGAAGGAAGCGAGTAAAACAAACAAACAAACAAATAAATGGTTAAAATAAAATAGCACTCCTGGACCCTTAGGTTCTCAATGCGACTCGTTGTCTACAATTCATTGCGAATGTTCTCCCCAGAATAGGCATGCTGGGGTAAGGGTTTAAGTGATTACGGTGCTTGAAGGTACTGCGCACCACTGTGCCCCTATGTCCTCCTATGTCCTTGTGCTTGGCATATTCATTCTTATCTGGGAGCTAGAGAAAACAACAACAGAGACTAAGGCCTTTGAATTTACACATATGTCACACAACTCAGGAGAGATAACAGACAACAGGTGTTTCTTTAGTGCCTCTTTTGTTAATTCTGTCTTTACTGTACAGTTGCAATGAATAATTCAGAGCCAATAACTCTCTTCCCCCCCCCCCCCCCTCTCTCTTCTCTATTCCCTTCACTTGATTCCTCCTTCCATGAAACACACCGGCGCTTGCCATGCAAATCACCCTCTGCTGAGCATTGTGGGTAGGGTTCTCCTAAAGGGTGACATGGATGTGTAGTCACGCCTCCGCTCTGAGAGTACACGGCAGAGGGGATGAGTGGAGTGAAGGTTGGGGGGTTGATGTGCACATGAGGTGCTATGGTAAATAATAAATATGGAAGGAGGTCTTCAGTCAAAGGCACAGAGAAGAGACATGGTGCACAATGCACATGAGACAATGGCAGGTAGTGGGGTGGGAAAGAAAACAGTTTAAAATACAGCTCATGGGGTGAAAATTGGCACGGAAGCATAACTACATGGCAAAAACTATGCTAGCTAGAAGAGGTGAGTAGTGGGTAATTATGAGAACAGAAGGACCAAGACAAAAGCATTGAGAGATGTACCCATGAAGCAGGTATGGTTGTTGCAAAAAAATGTATACTGATAAATCTCCATGTTTCAAGAGATGGCTCAACGAGATGCTCTCCATTGCTAAACTGGAATAGATTTGTCATGACGGACAAAATAAAATACACAAGCTAAGTTCCAAAAAATGTGGATGCCATTCCTTGCAGTACTTGACAATAGTTGATGCATCTTTCATAACAATACCCCTGCTCTCTGATGGCCATTGATCCCACCCATATGTCCCCTTGTTTTGAGTGGAGGAACAGCAATGTCCCTATGTCAAGGACTCAGGTACCTGTATGTCCCTAAATGCTGCTAAATGCTAATTTCCCCACACAGTAACTCTGTCATTTCTCGACCGTTTCGGACACGGGACGGCTCGCCGGAACCGGGGAGGCACCCTGGGTCCGTTTCTGTGGGTCTGGAAGGACTAAGCGGGGACCCCCACACAGAGTTGCACCACTCAGTTCACACGGGGGTGATTTTTGTTTTGTGTGTGTGCGTGCGTCTGATTGTTTCTTGTACAGTATGTAGTGTTAAGCTTACCTTTCTGTCATTTGATGTCTTTAAATAAAGTATGTAAAAAAAAACAATAGAGACGTTGGAAGAATGACATGAGAGGTGAAAAAATAACAGTGGGAACTGTGTGAGGAAGAAGAAGAAAGATCAAGACGTCAGAGTGAGGTGAAGAAGCCACAAGCAAAATGTGAGTTTAAAGTGAGGTTATAAGAAAAGATAGGAAGGAAGTAGAATTGCATGTAATGGGGTAGGGTTGAGGGTTGGTCGGTGTATCTGTCTGTCTGTGTCCGGAGCTAACACAGTTAGGTTTGTTTACAGAGTGGTAACTGTCATTAAGCTACAACATAGGCAGCGTCATCATTATACCGCATTATTAACTAGAAAAAAAATTGCATTTGTTTTTATGCATTTGTTTGCATTAAACTTCATCAAACTTAGCTTTAAAATGGAGGAGAAACCAAACTGTACATATTGTCTATCACTCCTTGAACCATAGCAAGGTCAGTTGACTATTGGATTGGATATGATGCTCTGTCCACCACTACAAAATGCTCACGCAGCATTACCTCACTGTTGGCCTGCTCCCAGAATTGAGATCCCTCTTACCCTTATCATCTTTCTTATCACCCCTCCCTACTAGCTCCCTTTTTCACTCTTACTCTTACTCAACCCCCCGATCTCTCTTTCCTTCCCAGTCTCATTTCTACCTCCACCCTCAGTGAGCTGCCATTGTGGCAGCAGCAGCTTAAAACTCATGGGAGGTCCAGAGCCTTTCTTTTTGCTTTTGTTCTCTCACACGAGTCACACCCACTTAGTATCCACACCACCAGGTGAGTCATACGTTGCAGGAAGGGTGGATTTGCACCCCACTCTGTTATTAAGGTGGAGGATGTGGTGGGGGGGGTTGAACTAGCCATGGTTACAGATCAAAACCACATCAATACTTTACATAAGATTCAGATTACACATGCACGAAATCTCCAAAGTCCTTCCTGACAATATTTCCAAAACACACACACACACGCACACGCACACACATACGCGCACACACACACACACACACACACACACACACACACACGCGCGCGCGCGCGCGCGCGCTCGCGCTCGCACGCACGAATCATAGCAACTTGCTTGCAATCACACAAACAGTAAGATGAACTCAAAACATGTTGATGAACACACATTGTCCTTTCTCAGGTCTCCACCCAGAACGTCTGGCTACCGAGACCAGATACTAGGCTGCCCAGGACAAAACAACACCGACGCACAGGGAAACCCAACAGTAAACAACACTAAGCCCAGGCTGATAAGATCGCTGTCAACAATGATGTGATATTTTTATCTCTTTACTGAAGACTACCTTCGAGAACAGCTAAAGAGATGATGACGGATGCCGGATGATGACGTGGTGGGAAGAATGTGTGTGTGTGTGTGTGTGTGTGTGTGTGTGTGTGTGTGTGTGTGTGTGTGTGTGTGTGTGTGTGTGTGTGTGTGTGTGTGTGTGTGTGTATGTGTGTGTGTGTGTGTGTGTGTGTGTGTGTGTGTGTGTGCCTGCGTCTGTGCCTGCCTGTGTGCCTGCCTGCATGCCTGCCTGCCTGCCTGCGTACGTGCGTGCATGTTTCACCAGCCTAACATTAGCAACAAATTGTTCAAGTCCGTCTTCGGGAAGGACCTGTCCTAAACTATTAGGAGCAGTGAGCATCCACTGAGCAGAGCGCAGGAAGCAACTCGCCAACTCACAGTTCTAAGGCCAATCCCTTGCTCAAGGGCACAGTATGTACCGATGTTAAGATGCATGTCTTTTGTTTTTTGACGAAATGGCAGCAACCCAGAGGAAACCCATGTGAACACTGGAAGAACATGCAAACTCCACAGTCGGGTTTGAACCCAGGACCTTACTTGCTCTGAGGCAACAGTTAACCACAGAGCCACACGGCCATTTCTCTCCACGGGCCGGGCCCACATATAAATTACAGAAACATAATCAAGTACATCTGTCAAACGCTGAACCGAAATACTGCTGTGGTCAGGAGGTTCAGCGGATGTATAGCAAGAAACTGTTCTGAGATTTCTCCTCCACATCTATGGAATGTCAAGAATCTCCACTTGCAAAACTATTGCCCCAATTCCCCACGATTGTTCTCTCAACAACATCTAAGGCTGATGGGTCTGTGGGTTCACTGAGACTGCCTCCTACAGAAACAACAGATCGCCACGCCACATTATCTCATGCAATGATGTCTGCCGTGACAGTGCTGCTCATATTATGTCTGGGCCTGACAGGGTGTAGCCTGGGGACATGACCCCCGCCCAAAAAAATACCCAAGTCATCAAACAGCGAGGAAATTAAGAAGTCTTTAATCATCGCCTCTGGCTGTGAGCTGTCTGATTGCCTGGCCCTGTCCGTTGCATGTCTCACACCAGCATGCTGACAATTACATGTAATTGCAACAGCAGGTCGCATTTACTATGAAATCGTGCATTTCCCGTTTGGTTGGTTGGTTGGTCACCCCAGGCATGACCATATATGGTCATGCCTCGTGACATTACATGACATCATCAAGGATGGAGATCAAGATGTCATCAATATTAAGCCCATACATGGGAATGCCCATATATGGAGATCCCTGATGTCATCAATATTGGCCAGCAACTCTACAACTGACCTCAAACCTCAAACCCTTAGATCTCCATATATATGGATCTGTTCTGACATTCCATATTTGATGTCCTCTTTGATGTCTCCCTTTTGATACCTGTCCATTTAAACACTAGATGGGCCTGCCCAAAAGTTATTAGTGCAGCCAAGCCTGGCAGCCGACAAAAACTAGAGTTCTCAACAGGCCTGAAAATTAAGGCCATCAAACCCTGTACACAGTCTGCTGTCACCTAGGCGAATGTGTGCACGTGACCTCGCCCTACACTTAGATCTCCATATATGGAGCTGACCTGTTTTTCCTGTCTACACCAAATAGCCAAATACAAGCTCACAACTTGAGCTAGATCTGCTATGTTTGGCTAATGTTCGGCACACTTGAAAGTGGTTCAAGTGGTTCAAATGGACGACCCTGTATTTGAGTTAAATTCACTCCAGATCTTTCGATGTATATTTTGCCCCCATCCCTGCCCATGCCCCTTGTTCTCCACTGCCATCCCCTCCCTCCATCGCTCTCTCTCTCAGACATGGGCAGGGTAGGATATCCCGGCTAAGCCAGGCTGTACAAACACAGCTCTACGACAGGAAGGACTCCCAGCCCTGAGAGAGGAATTTCCCCTCAGAGCTCCCTCTCTCACACACATGCACACAGGCACATGCGCACGCACATGCGCACGCACGCACACACACACACACACACACACACACACACACACACACACACACACACACACACACACACACACACACACACACACACACACACACACACACACACACACACACACACACATTTCAAACGTACACAAGCATTCAGTTATAAAGTATAGTTCCTAATTGTTTTTCCCTATAGGACCCCATTACTCACTGATGATAAAATGTATGGTCCTGATGTAGTGACCATTGTAGGCGAGGCGGGCAAATAAATCGCACATAATGTGTTTGTCAAACACAGTGCCCATTATTTTAAGTGAAAACAGAACTTGATGGCAACTTGCTTAAGTAAGTCTACAACAGATAAGCATCTGGAGGATAGGACTAATCTATGAACCAATGCATGAAACCAAACTCATTTCATACTGTACATCCTTTCCCATTATGCTCATATTCTCAACCTTTTTCATTTCAAGGATCCCCAGTTTGATTTCCCAATGTACACAGACCACCATTTGATATGATCTCTGGTATCCTCAGTACTCATTTAACCGTCAGAATGTACAAAGGGAACCAAGCGGATCCGTAAGGCTTGCAGGTCCATTTGGTTCCATTTGTTCACTCTCTTGGAGTTACAAACCTGAAAAGCCCCCCCCACATACACACACACACACACACACACACACACACACACACACACACACACACACACACACACACACACACACACACACACACACACACACACACACACACACACACACACACACACACACAGTCACACACTATGCTGTGAGAACTAGTAACATACTGTACATAAACAACATAAACTAGAAATAAAGTCTGTGTCTAATCAACTGATCAACCTAATGCACTGAAGCTTAGATGCACATCCTCATATACTCACACAACAACAATATTGTATGGATACATGCAAATGGATAATCTAATTAACGGTTAACCAATGAACATCACACACAATCTAATTAGCATTTTTCAAAAGCGTGCCTGGTCCAATCACTTTTAATATTCATCCTGGGTTTTCTGCCCACAGGCATTATCATCACACACACATGTCCATGTTCAACTCACATTGTTCACAGACAGACAGACAGACAGACAGACACACACGCACGCACGCACGCACGCGTGCATCACATACACGCGCGCATGCACACAACACACACACACACACACAACCGCACAACCGCACACACACACACACACACACACACACACACACACACACACACACACACACACACACACACACACACACACACACACACACACACACACACAAAATGCCGTTGTCATGACAGCAGTGGTGCCTAAGCTGGAAGGACTGGTTGACACCTCACCTGCACTAATTAGTAGGTAACCATGGTAACAATGCTACTACTATACCAGTGGCAACACTCTGGTTTTATGCTTATTTACCAAATAAATTATTATCTTTGTACGCAGCTTATTATTACTTCACTGTTGTTTTCCATCCAGGCACCCCCCCCCCACCACACACACACACACACACACACACACACACACACACACACACACACACACACACACACACACACACACACACACACACACCACCACGATATATCCTATGTAGACTTTTATTTTATTTTATATTCTTTATCTATTATGTCTATGCTGCAAAAGTAATTGCCCTCCAGCGACAAATAAAGTTGAAAGTTGAAGTTGACATCATCTCAGTGTTTTCATGTTAGCACAATGAGGGAGGAGAGAGAGAAGACCTCATGGACAATGGTGGCAGTCAAAGACTGCGGTTATAAATTCATTCATGTCAGATTCTGTCATTTCTCACTCCACTGAGGAAAGGAACACAATACTGTGTGTAGCCTCAGGTCGAAGGGATCTAAAGTTCACCAGTACAGGGAAACCTGGTATCAACATTACTATAATGACATGCTTCATTGATCATGGTTTACAATCAACAAAGGAAACATCAATGTCTTTGATCTGAAGAGTGGAGGCAGAAGAGAGTGAGAGACAATGAGAGAGTAGCGAGAGAAAGACAGACCACTCAGAGGGCTACACAGTCAAATCCAGAGTGTTCATGTTTAGACCCTTATGGCTGGGTCTGTTGTTATACTCCCAAAGTTTAATAAAAACTCCAGATTGTGCTGTGCAATTTGTCAATTTCATGAGTCATTATGGATGTGGATGGATGGCCAATGTGGAGCCTGGCTTTGCCTTCGGGCAAACACACACACGCACGCACGCACGCACGCACGCACGCACGCACGCACGCACACACACACACACACACACACACACACACACACACACACACACACACACACATCAAATCAGACATGGAACTGGGTGTACCCCCCCTCCCCCCCTGTAGTCTGTGACTCACAGGGTTAATTGGCTTAAACAAAGGTATGTGATTCCAGTCCACATGAAACGCTCTGAAACAACAGTGCACCCCATGTGTGCCGACCCCCGCCCACCCCCCAAATCCATCCAGTCCTCCATCATCTCCTGCCTCAGCTCCCTCCCTCCCTCCCAGGGATGGGCGATACAACTTCAAATACATATCACAATTATTTAAAACTTCTGCCTCGATTACGATTAATGCGCGATTATAAAAATAAAATAGTTAAAATAGCAAATCTACAAGTGCGATGTGATGCAGTGAGCTTGCCTTGTATATGGGCTATTTTCACTATTTTCGTAAGCTGCCATTGTACATTGAAGTATAATACAGGGTTAAATGGTTAAATGAGCAGACTAATCGAAAAATGGTAGATTTGTTTATAGTTATACTGTATATATTTTGTAAACTGCTTCTCGGAAACGAACAAGATTAGGTCGGTTTTTGGTTATAATTATAAATAGTGGTTTTAATACATTTTCAATTAATTGCCCAGCCCCAGCCCCTCCCCCAGTGTGAGTAAGCATATAGAACCCCCCCACTCCTTGCGCATCTCTATGCCACCTGCGCCCCATTCTGAGCTCATCCACTGACTTTACAAACCACCAGTCCCTTCCCTTTGTTTTGCCCTGACCTTCATCTGTCTCTCTCTGTCTCTCTCTCTCTCCATATTGTATTGGATTAAAGCAAAGTCATTTCTCACGACTGAAAACAACCATACTGTGTGATTAGTGAAACAGAGTGAAAGGAGCCCGCCCCTCCCTAGCAATGTTTCCTAACACCATTTGTAAAGTTATGTTTTAGTAATATTGTTCCTGCTGTTCTACAAAGTGCTAACCAGGTGAAGAAATCACAGATAGATTTGATGGAAGATGCTTCTGAATATATTGCTAGTTTGACCACTTAAAATAGCCTAATAAACAAAAATAGTAGATCTTCAAGCAGACGCATTGAGAGCATGTAGATAGGCTACTTTTGCTGCACAACATTCCACTCACGACTGAGAATCCATGCCCTCATCAATAGTCAGCAGAGAGATCTGTGTGACCCTTGTGTCGGTTGTTCTGTCCTATTTCTGTATTATGAAGTCCCATCTCCCGGTCAGTCTAGATAAGAGGGCAACCCCGTCCACCCCACCAAGCCCTGCAGCTTCCGCAGGAAATTACCTCGTCTAGCCACTGGCTGCCAAACATCCACGGTGCAGCGGGAGGCACTATACGATTGAGAAAACAGGGTTGGAGATTGGTAGTGGAAGTGCGTGTATGCGTGCGTGCGTGTCCACTCAAGCAACTGCTTGCGTGTGGGTGCATGTGTGTGTGTGAGTGAGTATAGCAAGGGAGAAATAGAGATAGAGTGGTCAGTGGAAGGCCTCTCATATGTTGTGAAGTGTCTCATTGCTCCTGTGATTTTTTTTTTTTAATACTTTTTGTTGTTACTCCAACTATTGGAGTAACAACAATTGTGCTTTGAAGAGTGAAGCGGCTCACACTTTTTGAGCGGTGCCAACCGCATCCATTACTTGTCTATCTGTCTGTCTGTCTGACTGAGCACCATCCATTGATATTAACTGTGTAGGTCTGGATGTATGAGCATGACCCATTCAACCCAGCAGCCATTACGTGATTGCGGGTATGACAGTACAGTACAGTACAGTACAGTACAGTACAGTACAGTACAGTACAGTACAGTACAGTACAGTACAGTACAGTACAGTACAGTACAGTACAGTACAGTACAGTACAGTACAGTACAGTACAGTACAGTACAGTACAGGGACCCCCGGCGGCCCATGGAACCTGACTGGTTCCCCGGTACCGTTCCTGGGGGTCTGGATGTTGAGCACAGTACAGTACAGTAACTATAACAATAAATGTATACAGGGGTATTTTGGCCGATTACTGGGTGGAGACCACTCCCCCCACTAGTGGTGTAAACTGCCAAGCACTTCCGGGGGAAGCTCTAAGCTGTATGCAATATGGTATGCATAGCATAACAAGCAATGGAGCTGACTTAACGCTACCTCAAAATAGTTGTACCTGAGGGGGCTTTGGAAGAGGCGCTGGCATAACATAATAAGACGGGGAAACAGAGGGGGGGACATGGAAATGGTAGTGATTTCTTGTGTATAACTTTGTAATGCTACTGACAGTGACGTTTGAGCGCAACACTCATGAAAACAGTATTGCATTGTGGGTTTGAGCTGTCAGGCATGCACTTTTTGATGTCAATCAATCAAGTCACCTTAATTCAAGAGGCAGACACGAAGAACAATATTATAATTAATTAATTATATATTTAAATTATATATTTTTTAGGGGCATGTTATGTGGTCTACCTTTTGACTTTGTGATCAACTTTGCGATCTACCTTTTGGGCACCCCTGAGTCCAACAGATTGTGTCCAAAACTCATGTATATCAGAACACATAATCTCTGTGGTCACATAATCATAATGTATGTAGCTTTTTCAGATTCCTTTCTGATTGGCTACAAATTGGCTTTCAAAGTTTGTGAGAGGGGCCCATTTTGCACAAAATGCCACAAACTGTGCACACACACAGCAGGAAGGCCAGGGAAGAACCTCCAGCCTCAGGTTTTGGCCTATATCTCTTGAACTGTAGGTTGTACAATCAAATCGTCCTTTCTCCCTAGATTCCTTGGATAATACAACTGCACATATAGGCCCCAGCCATTTGTGCCAGACTAGACTTTCCCTCATTCAGAGACGAAGAGTTCTTATAATTGTCACAGGGGGGCCCATTGGGCCCAAGCCTCCCAGCCAGCCCCCACATACATGACGTCACTGCCCTCATTTCAGGTTCTTCAAAACACACTTTTTGGTACTTGTCCTACAAGTCTTTCACACACAAATCGATACATATTATCTCTGGAGTCATGTGATCAAGATGTATCAAGTCAGATTTAGCAGATTCCATTCCATTGGCTATGACTGCCCTACAAATGTTGCTGGCCTTGGGTAGGCAATCCAGCATGCACTCCAAGGAGCGCACTTTTCTA
>NC_139706.1:35262067-35374567 GCF_964188405.1 Protomyctophum parallelum
TTTATGAATAAGGTTAGGTTCAGGCATGATTTACTGAGGTTACATTTAGGAATAAGGTTAGGTTTAGGCATGGTATACTGCGGTTATGTTTAGGAATAAGGTTAGGTTTAGGCATGGTTTACTGAGATTACATTTAAGAATAAGGTTATGTTTAGGCATAGTTTACTGAGGTTACGTTTAGGAATACGTGGCGGCGACGTTCAGAGGTCGTGTTCTTGTATTACTGTACTGTACTGTACAGTACTGTACTTATTTATTATACTTGGGAGACCAATTTATAGTTTTAATGCCTATTCTCAATTCCCCACAAATGTGTCTTCTCTGCTACACATGACTGTGAGTTTGCCTGACAGTGAGGAGCTGAGAGATCGTAATATTATCCTTCTCACCCAGATCTCTTCTGGTTGTGTTTAATGTTAGGATTAGACATTTAGGAGTTGGGTTTAGGTTGAGGGGTTAAGATGTATTCTCTATTCCATTATAACCAATTCTATTCTGTTTCATAATAACATTTGTAAAGAAACAAAAAGATGTAAGTAAAGTAAAAGCCTACAGTAGCTAGAGCTGAACAGGTTAACAGTCAGTTGACTGAGGTCACGTATTTGCATTATGGTGCCACTTTGCATGTTTACCTCAGCCCTCTCTGCCACAACTGCCTTAAGAACTGCCTGAAAAGAATATACTGATGGCGGCGCAGTCTTTGTTAACTTGAAGGTGATCTCTCTTCACGTTTTTTCATAGATTCTATTAAAGTTGGTTCGCCTCTGGTCACGATACGTATTGCAAGAAAGTAGTTTGCCAGATTATGCTATGTAAATAACAATGGTCTGACATGGAACAATGTGACGGGTCCTGAGAGTCAGACACACCTTGTATTACAACAAAGAGAGATAAACCATAACCCAAATGGTCCAACAACAATACATAGTTTTGAATATGTAATGTACTGATAAGAAATTTCCAAGGTTAAGTAAACGGTATCTACAGAGACCCAAGCCTCTTGGAGGAATGCCTTTGCCCAACTTTAGGTTCTATTATTGGGCTTCCAATATTAGGATTCTCCAATATTGGATTATGACATCCTCCCCTAGCATGACTGGTCATGGAGTCATGCTGGACCAGTGTCATTGAAAGCTTTAGCATACTCTCCTATTCTTTCCTCTACCGCTCCATACACTACAAATATTATTGTTTAAAAATCTCTAAAACTTTGGGTCCAATTTAGACGCCATTTCAGACGCCATTCGTTTTCTATTGATGCCCCAATAGCGACTAATTATGTTTTTCATCCCTCTTTGGTAGACAACCTGCTCAGGTCTTGGTATTTATACTTTTAAGGAATTATACATGGATCAGGTTTTTGCATCCTTCCAGCAACTCTCAGACGAATATACACTTCCCAAACATAATTCTTTCAGATATTTACAGGTCTGCAGTTTTGCTCAGAGAACGTTTGCCATGTTTCCAAATCTACACCGATATAGATACTTTTTTAACTCCATTACCAACTTTGAAAAGTGCAATCTCATGTATCTATGACGAGAGTCTTTGGACTTTTTAAAAGCTTGTTGGGATGGGGACCTAGGGGAGGAGATTCTACAGCGGGTACATGTGTCCTCTATTTGTGCGAGACATTCAATGTAAACTATTGCACCGTGTCTATTACACCAAGGTCAGGTTGTCTAGAATATATGATGATGATCTCCTGAGTGTGATAGATGTCATCAATCTCCTGCAGACCTCATTTATACGTTTTGGCTTTGCCCCTCTTTACACATATATTGGACAGATATCTTTAATTATGTATCGGCGATAGTGGGGCAAAGAGTGGAACCTACCCCTTTGGGGGCTCTGTTTGGGGCTCAGTATCCTCACTCTCTATTGGCTAGGAGACTAATCTTGAACAATTGGAAATCACCCACTTCCCCAGGTCCCCCTCTCACACTCATTGGATAGGGACATCTTAGTCAGAAATTGAATCCTTCTCTGCTTGAGGATATGTGAGGTCTGCTGGAGTGTTGAGGTGACGGTCTGCTGTGGTTAAGATTATGGATGTGACATGTATGGACATGTACTGTTTGATGGATGTTTTGTCTTGTTTTGTCTCTGAATTTTTATGTTTTTTTTGAGCCCCTCAAAAAGCCCCTCCTATGTCCAGCTTTGAGGGTTTGTGTAAACACCAACACAAACATTGAAGACAAAAGTGACGACGCAAATTGTTATTGGCCATTATGAGATGATGTATTATGACGTATGATGATAAGAGCGCCCCTCACTTCACACAGGTGTGATTTTTATTTTCAATTCTTATTGATACTCTGTATTCCTTGTATGTTTTTTTTGTTTCTTTTGTTGTGTTTTCTTTGGGGTTAAAATTCAATGTGTCTATCTCAAACTTTATTAGATTAAGCTGTCAATAATTGCCATTATCATTTATTATTCCTGATTTGAATGCTTCTGATTTATTCAAAGTTATGAAAAAAAAGAATATGTAATGTACTGTATTAATCTTCTCTGTCATCTGAATGTCTTTAATGAATTGTTACTTAATACTCTTACTGATAATGACTATTTACACAACACAAACAGTTCACCATGCATCCTCTAAAAGGACAATGGGCAAACATGAAAAAGGCGTGTGCTAACACACATACTGTGTATACAAACATGCACACATGTACACACTACACACGCACACCAAGTTTGACTCGTTGACAGCCAGCGATACCCCCCTGGCCGTGTGACACTGGATAAGATTGAGGGTGCTAAACATTGTGAATGGCTTACCTAAGATCAAGAGATGGGGATTGGGGACCTCAGTTCCTTCACTTAATTTAAGCAGTGTTCCTGCCATGAGGCCATTTGTCACACGTCTTTATAACAAAAGGACAGTTATTTCCATTATAGAAGACACTAGTTCTGATTGACAAAAGGTAAATAAATGCCAAAATGACTTCTTACTATGTAAGGACGGTAAAAGCGGAAATTTAATTATCAAGTTATGCTGAGTCTGATTTTTACATGGGAATTTCTGATATGCCATGACAAATAAACACCTAGAAATTAAAACATACAGTACACCTTTGTGTCCAGGTAATAGAGGCTATGCGTGTGACATCATCATCATATCCAGAAGTTATGCGGTTACGCCTACTGAGTGTCAAAAAACTACTTTCTGTCCTTGACAGCCCAACATCCAAACAGAAAAGTCTTTAATACAATCTGATTGTATTAAATGATGTTTAACGACATTAAATTCACTTTGCCACTCGATTTGCCATTCACTTTATGCATGTGCATACCCTCTATAGCTATTTGGAAGTTATTGTCTCCACCAGGCCGAAGGCATGGGGGGAGAGTATGTTTTGCACTCCGTCCGTCCGTGTGTCCGTGTGTCCGTGTGTCCGTCCGTCCGTGTGTCCGTGAGCAGCTAATCTCGGCCACCGTTAACCCGGTCGATGCCAAATTTGCACACACACTCCCTGGATGCCAACGATGAACCTCTGCCCCAAACTTTCCAGAACGGCCTGTTATAGCGCCACCAGGAGGCCGCTTTGTGCAAAACAAGTTTTTGCACAGTACACATACAGATTTTGTCCAAACATCACGCAAATTGGTACACAGTCTCTCTAGAGCCATTCAACGAAACGGGTCTTTCAGATTTCTCAGACTCCATCCTGATTGGTTAAGATTGGCTTCCAAAGTTCACAGGAGTGCTCAGTTTCAAACAAAATGCTGCAAATCATGAACACATCGCGTGATTTCCGTGAAATTGTGCACGCACATTCCCACTAGGCCGAGGAAGAAATGCCACATGAACAATTTCAACTCAGCCTCAAGGTGGCGCTATAACTGGCCAAAAAGTGTTTTTACCTCTAACTGCACGGATCTGTGGATAACTTTGTATGCCAACTCCCTAGTTTACTTTTGTTGCCCTTTTATCCAACCACCAGATGAAGGCAAGCTGCAATGTCCTACATTCCTATCCTGGTGGAGACCTGTGCCCAGAAGGGCACTTTTTCTAGTTATGTATTTATTTTTTTAACCACATGAACCCTCGCTTTCCTAATCTGGGGGGCGAACATTCGGTGAAAATATCAGATCAATAAGCTCACAATGAATCGCAACGTGACGTGAGCTTGTAGATCGGCTATTTTTAGCTAAGAGATTGAGTGTCGAGGGAAAAAGGAGGTGACCAAGTATATCCCTCTGTGAAATGAGCATCGCGCCTGTCACAGCCATGAGTTGCGGGCGTGTGCACGAAACGAGCACGTGCGCAACGAATTCACGGGACCGCGCTCACGTAAATACGCTTGCGTTTTTACGTGAGCGCATAGGTGTGTTATAGGCGTATCGCTTCACGTTTGAAAGGACCTTTAAACAAACACCGCTGCTCACCCCGCCACCACCCCAGCTACCACCTGTTGTTTTGGATCTGCTGTTTGTGTACAGCGATTCTGAGTCCCTATGGTCGGAGGACATAGAAGCAGATTCCTCGCCAAAGCATAAAAAATATATATATTTCTCATTTTATATTCAATAAAAATATATTCTATCCATTCATGAGTTGTCCTAACTGAACCCCAGTCAACAAATTATTAAATTTTTGTTTCATATCACTTGTTAAATGTTACTTACGACATAGATTACTTAGACTTGTAAATTTCCGCCTCCTTAACTGTCTACCATAATGCCATTGTTGAAAGCACCCGCAACCGCAAGTAAGGTTTTCATTGCGCTGTTGAGTGTAATCTCATCTCATCTCACATCTCATCTCTTTCCTGTGTGCAATATTGATCCTGCCACAAGTATCCAATATAAGCCATTTTAAAATAGAATGCTTTGCAAAACGAGAACATTTTGAGGCATTAAATATTATGTTTTTATTAAGTATTATAGTAAGTTAGTCCGCTCTGCCTTGATGTGGCCTGAGAAGACGCTGAAGAGGTCTGAGGGTTGGTCTCTTCAAAAATATGAATATCAAATATCATATTACGGTAAAGCCACTATTGAATTCTGATTTTCATTGTGACGGCATCCTAGGCAAACTGCAACGCACACGCACAGCCATGAATGTACAATGTACATGAATGAATGAATAGCCAAGAATATAAACATGCACACACACACACACACACACACACGTTTCAAACACACACACACAGCCACCTTATTTCCCTGAAGAGATTAGTTGGGGGGGCGGAGGGGGGTGAACGAAAGAAAGAAAGAAAGAATGAGCGAGTGAGGGAGAGGCGGGGACAGGGAGAGCTCACCTTTCCTCATAATGACTATGCTCACCTGTTCATCCCCTCACCTGGGGCAGCGGGAGTCCCCCCCTCCCCATACCTCCCAGAGATAGACAGATAATGTGATTCTTTCAGCTGTGCTCCACGCCATACAAATGCATTGATACTATAAATGCGTATGTGCGTGCGTGCATGCGTGCACATGGCTGCATGCATGCAGGCACACCCGTGCACCCCCCGCCCACGCAGCCCAGTCCACCCCACGGCCCGGCCCTGAAACTGATCCAGATAGGTTTTCTGATGGAGGATTTTCTCACACTCATACCTGCCATTGACACACAGACACTCTCACACACACACACACACACACACACACACACCCCTCCCAAACACAAAATCAAACAGGCACATGCATGCACACATACAAGTACAAACATACATGTGTGACACACACGCGCGCACGCGCACACACACGCACACACTCACACACACACACACACACACACACACACACACACACAAACACTATGAAGTCGCGTGCACACTCAAAATAAACAATACTGTGTAGAGATAAGGGAAGATAATAGGCTCTGGCACAGATTGTCTCACAGGTAAATGGGCAGATGACTGATCAAAATCAATCAAAAGACGACAATCAAACCCAACTGTGCATAACAGTGCATGGGTGTGCGTGTGTGTGCGTGCGTGTGTGTACTTTATGTGTGCCAGTGTAAATGACACAGAAACCAAACAGAAAAGCACCAGAATATTAGATAAATTAGCATTAGGCTAACATGAACATAATGAGAACCCTAATCTACAATTTACATGAGCTACAATCTACAAACTGTCCTTGCCTTGTCATTTCAAGGGGACCAGACCATACTTTCTCTGGCTCTGGCTAAATTGACAATTTAGCAAATATCCATGTGGAGAGATGGGCAGGAGGATCGATTGAGAGGGAGCTATGCCAGTTTAGTGCATTTCGGCTGCATGTTACAAGATTTGTATTCCCTTGTCCACTGCTGTCTCACTCTCCATTATTAACTGTATTTCATCTTGGGTTACTTACAAAGCTGTGTTTACACTAGAATACGAGTATATTCACAGATAACAATTTAATATAAATTGCCATAGGCAAGGAAGAGTACACATCGCCCTCCATGTGACTTCCCACAAGAAAATAATGTCGGACTGGTACAGTACTCAGTTCTCGCATAAAACGTGTCTATTGAGCACACAAGACCAGGCATTTGAGGACGATAAAATATGAGTTTGAAACAAATAGAAACAATAAATATCCATCTGCAGGCTGTCAGACGGACTGGTAAATGTAATCGCCAGCGTCTCTCTCTCTCTTCTGTCTCCGCTCGCTCTCTCTCTCCATCAGTCCCTACACACCACAGCGTACTGTAAGGGTTTACGTACTGTAAACCCTGTATAACTTGTATAACTTAAGCATCATATTGGACACTCATCAATGTAAAACTAAAAATATATTTGTACAAATTGTGCTACTGTTATCTACTGCAAATACTATTAACATTGAGTGATTGCAGTTTTTCTTTCAGCTGTGAAATGGCCCTTTAACACATACAGCAGAGGAAATCATGCAATGCACCAGCCTGCTCATTAGGAGCAGTTAGGGTTGCTTCAAGCCAGTGTGAATGTGGTTGATTTTGTTTGCTTTTACACATCATGATCTGTGGTTGTACTTGTGGAGTGAAGTAGAAGGGAGGAGAAATAGACAGTGGGAGGGCTCTAAGAGAAAGAGGAGAGAGGGGTGTAATTGAATTATTCGATAGCTCTATCTTGGGCCTACTTCCCTCCTGTCTGCCTAATGTGCGATTAATAGATCTGCTCTTTAATGAAGACACGAGTTGGAGAGGCCAGCCAGCGGCTCGATGTCAGATACAGACAGAAACGGTTCGATATGCTCTGGGGGAAGAGAGTGAAAACACTCGCAAAAGGGTGAAAGTTAAGAGGGAGAATTGTGTGTGTGTAACGACAATGTGTGTACGCTTTCTAAGTCTGCGTGTAGCAGACAATGCCATTATTGCTCTTCTCCACTTCAGTTTGAGAGCATGTATTTTGTTGCACTTCCCCTGGTAACCACATACTGATAGCTAGAATTGCAGGCTTGCAGTCGTACTCACCGGCCATGCGTATTTGAAGGGAATGACAATGTGTCCATTACTCCCGTCCCCTCCTCCTCCTCCTCCTCCAATCCCTCCATCATAACCTCGATGGCGGAAGGTTTGCGCATTTCCACCCAGTACACTTGTGCTGCCTGAGCCGAAGGTACAGGTTCCAGTAGGCACAACCCGGGTCTGGTATTCCTTGAGACAGGCACGGAAGAAGGTGTCACACTGGTCTCTGAGAGAGCAACGTTGCCCCCCGTTGGCCTGGAGGTCACAGCATGCCCCGGTTTGTAGCAGCCCATGGAGGTTCTGGAAGTGCCGGATCTGCAGCTCAAACATCCCTACAGCACGCGTGACCTGGGGTTTCCCAAGGAAGGCGAAAGTTTGACCGGGGAAGATGGTTGGAGGAAGAGAAGGGAGAACAATAGTTAGAGTACAATAAATGGGCCATTCATCAATTAAACAAACAAGCAGAATGCACATGGAGAAATTACAATTTCCAAATGCAAAGACACAGCATCATCTGTGAAGTCCAAGAATCACATTATGGTATGTTGCACATTGAAGTCTTCTTAGTTATTTCCTTTAAATGTTTGCATTGTCCACACACTGAAAGTACATCATGTAGCACAATTGAGGGGTTTGTGAAGAGGTGAGGGCCCGGTGTTGCAGACATTTTCTAAGCTTCCCAAGGTAGCATACCAAGACTCCGTGAGCTTTAATTTAAAAATGAAAGCATGGTTTCATTGAAGCATGGAGAGCATGGGAATTCTCATTCATGAGACGATAATGAACGGAATGAACAAACCCCCGTATTGAGTCGGCGACACTCGTAGTATCACATTTCGATGCAGTGAGTTCGGGGCGTCTGTATTGCCTATTATGTTTTATCAAGGTTACAAGACAAACAACGCTGTGAGTGATGGCGGGAGAAGAAAGAAAGTAGGAGATAACATTGATTCAGATGAGTCTTTCTCACTCTCTCCTGCACCAACAGGGAAGAATCTATCCGAATGGATACCCCCCCCCCCTCATACAATCCTCTATCTGCAGTGTTATCTCTTTATCTGTAGCAAACCACCCCTTGCTCTTCTCTCTCTCTCTCTCTCTCTCTCTCTAATCTTCGGTCTTTGTTTACCTCACGTTTTCCTTCATGTACATGAAGTGTTTGTCTACACCTTGCCATCTCTCTTTTCTTTCTTCATTTCCCATGTCGGTAGTATCACTCTCTCTTTCCCCCAGGACACACACACATGCACATGTGCACACAGCCACACACACACACACACACACACACACACACACACACACACACACACACACACACACACACACACACACACACACACACACACACACACACACACACACACACACACACACACACACACACACACACACACACACACACACACACACACACACACACACACACACACACACACACACACACACACACACACACACACACACAGAGCGTTAGAACTAACAAGATCCCCTGAGTCTCTAGACTACAAGGGTCAGGTGCCTGTGTGCCTGTTTGTGTTTGTGTGTGTGTCACAGTGACAATGAAACAGCAGCACTAGCATTGACTTGATAACAAATCAAGTCAATGCTGTTTGCATTTAAACACAAGGCAAACTTGACTCGGATACGTAAAGAATCTGCTAAATAGCTGCTTTATGTCTGTGAGAGCAGAAATGGACAAATTGGAAATCAATTCTAGTTTTCACACTGGCTCACAGGAAATTAAACCAAAAGTCCAAAGGCACAGGCACAAACAGCTCTTGCTGTCTTGCTGTTTGTGCCTGTATTTATCATCCTAAATACCATCCTTATCCGAATCAATTTTTACACAGCACAGTAAATAAATTAACCCCCCGGTATTTACTGTGTATAGAACCTCAGTTGGCCCATTGTTATCAGTGCTGTTGTGTGTCCCTCTGCTGCCCCTGTCCCTGAGCTGTGGGGGGTGGGGTGGTATTAAAGTCTTCTACATCAAAAGGCCGGCAGAGATACAGTGCCACTCATCACTCTGTATCCTCCTTTCTTCCTCTTCTCCTCCCCTCCTCTTTTAGCCATTCCAGGCATACCTGCATTTCAGCACTCCATCTAAACGGCTGCTCGGAGAAAACGATCTGAACCTAGGCTTGAGAGTACCTCTGCGGGAGAGACGTGGTCATTAACATGCCGTTACACCCAAACACACCCATTGCACCCAAACACAGACCACAGGTCAGGTCACAGCCAATCCAGTGATCAAAATGTGCCTGGGCTCAATTTAACCATGCAAGTAAGGTTGCACTGGTACACACTATTACACCTGTTTAGACAGCAGGGAAGGAGTTGGGTCAATTCACTTAAGTTAAATGTTTAACTTAAGTGAATTGACCCAACTCCTTCCCTGCTGTCTCGCTTTTCTTCAAACTACAAATCCAAGCAGTAATTAAGAATGAAATGAAATTGAGCTATTTTCATAATATGGGGTGGCCATAGCTGAGTGGTTAGTGAGCCACGGCAGAAGTGTGTCAATGTGTGTCCCTGAGAAAGACTATTAACCCAGAATTGCTCCCCGAGCGCAATAGAATGACTGCTCACTACTCCTATTTCACCTATACATATATACAAAATATAATGTGACAAAGAACAGGAGTGGGGTCTATTCTATAATAACATACATCTATCCAAAATATAAGGTTTAAAGTAGCTATAAGCAATAATATGTCAACATTTTAATGACCTTTTTTTGTTTTTTGGTATTCAAACAGCCAGCAACAAGTAAAATGCTCTCAGACACATCTAGGGCCACAATCTGCATTCAACGATGTTCCTAGAAGCTTTGTCATTGGTCGAAAGAAAAACCCTGGTCGAAATGACTAACCAATCAGGAAGTAGACAGGCAAATCGACCAATGACAAAGCTTCTAGGAAAATCTTTGAATGCAGATTGCGGCCCCTAGATATGTCACAGAGACAAACATTTTGTTGGGAGCATTTTACCCATTGCTGGCTGTCTGAATACAAAAAAGAAAGAAAAAAAAAAGAAAAAAAAGCTAATTAAATTCTTGACATAGCCTATTATTGCTTATAGCAGCTTTAATCTAGGGATGGCATGAGATTTCTGGGACTATGCCGGTAATTGATAATTAATACAAATATCTACCGATAATGATAACTGATCATTTACTTTATCATTTTACAATGTAATAATTGCCACAGAATTACTGTTTTACAGTGTAAGATTATCTGCATGGCCCACTACACAGTAACACACTCTGGTTATGGCTCACTACACACTCTGGTTTCAGCCTGCTATACACTTGTCTTGGTCTACTCTAGATTGTTTTAGAAGTGTAGGCATAAGTCTGTCAAAATGAAAGGTAGGCCTATATTAAAGAGATCATCATCATTACTATCTGTGGAGCTCAGCCATCCAACCAATCTGGAATCAGTGACTAGTCTGTCAATAACACGGACAATGCACCCAGTGGTGAAATCTCGTTTTTGTAGGGCCTTGACATGATTCCCTTCAACGCATTGGTCGACAAATGAAATAACCTCTTAAATATTAATCTTTAATAATAATAATAATATACATGCATCCACACATAACCTATAACTGAGAGCATTCAGTGAGACTGGATATAGCCTTAGAGTAATATATACTATAATACTCTAAGGATATAGGCCTAATTACCAATATAGTAGAGGGGGACAATTTGCAGCTAGGGGAGATTAAAATTATGCTAGTTTTACTGATTTATACTAATTTAATCGCCCGCATGCTCAACCAGTTTGGAGCTGCTTTATAGCTTGAGATGTTTTTGGCCCAGCTGGTGTTAAGGGCCTGGTTGATTAGTTAGCCCTGGTCAATTAAATCCTATGGAGGCTATGGAGTTCTATGGTAATAAAATGGTGAGATAATTAAGCAACTTTTCCAAGTTGTCAATCAGACTTTGTAGGAACCACTGCCTTTATTTGGTGCGTTAGCTTCGCTTCGCATTTGAATGCAGGGAAACGGATCCAAAATGTACCAGAGCCTGTGCTGTCACGTCTCTGCTGATTTCTCTCCTCTGCATGGGCCAGCACTTTTGGGAACTAGCAGAGCAGAGCCTAGGTTCAGATTCTCAAATTGTCAAGAGTCTCAGTCTATAGGGAGCCTAGCCCCTCTCGGGACCCTACATAAAGCTTTTCTGAAATTTTGATGAGTTTTATGTTGGGTCCCTGGTCAGACCTATATTTTCGTATGGAAATTCCAGTACGCGGAAGTAGAAATTCTCTCTAAAATAGGATCTGCGCCAAGTGACGGCATTTTTTTACTTGAGTTATTCTGAATTCGGGAACTTTACGTACCTATACATCCCGCTGCGAATATCTCCTGTGGCGCGGAGGCCGTTAAGTATTTTTAATCCATGTTTGACCGATTTGGTCGCTTTATTTCTTCTTGTTTGTTTACCGTTTATTGTACCGCCTCCCGGTGTGCGGTTGGCTTGTGCGGCTACGTCCCTGCCTCTGATCTGCTGTGTCATAGCTATAGCGCCACTAGCTAGCCAGATAGGCGGTACAATGAGGTGTCAATAAACAAGGAAGGAAGAGGCCCAGGCCGTAGCGTAACGGTCTGGGCACCGGACTGGTGATCCAGTCGCAGTGTGCCGCGGGTTCGACTCCCGGACCCGACACGGCCTTTACTGCATGTCATCCCCCCATCTCTCTCCCGTTTCCTGTCAGCCTACTGTCTGTCCCTTCAAAAATCAATAAAAGGCGTAAGCCGCAAAAAAACAAACAAAAAAAAACAAAAAAAAAACAAGGAAGGAAGAGAAGAATCCAAGCGTCCAAATCGGGCAAACATATATTAAAAATACTTAACGGCTTCCGCGCCACAGGAGATATTCGCAGCGGGATGTATGGGTACTTATACTTTACATATTCAGAAAGCCTCACACTGAAAAATATCGTCAAAGAGCGCGGAGAGCCGCTAAACATGTTGTTTATGTTTAAAAATGGGTGCGTACCAGGTGGCATGGTAGTAGTGCAACAAGACCCAATGCTATCTGGGTCGTCAAAATGTCAGAAACTTCAGTAGCATTTGGGTTCTGCTTGGAGGGTTATAGGGAGCCTATGCCTAGACTATCCTACTTACACACACAAACACGTGTCTGCGAATGGCTTAACGAGTAATTTGACCAGCAGCATGCATGCAGGTCTGGTCTGGTCTGTCTGTGTCCCTTAAGACACATAGCAACGTCGTTTATTTGACAAGACTTGGACAGGTGTAGCGTAGTAGGCCTACCCTTTTCACAAGATGTGTACATTAGCCTAAGTGTCAACTGTGAATCTCTAAGCCTCACTAGCTGGATTTTAATTATTTGTAAATCTGTCGGACCCTTAGAGTATAAGGTCGGACCTGGCGTAAATGTGTGGGTTATTTTTTTGCCAGCGTCAACTGTGGCTCAACAAGTGCATGGCAGGCAAGGTAGGAGCGTCAAACAACAGGTGGACACAGCGCTGGTTCTACAGTAGCCTATAGTGCTGCGCAGAGTGAGTGGAGGACTCCTTTTATTTGCCATTTTCGGTGAAACTGGATTAAAAAGAGTGGGGTTTAAAGAGTCGTCGAAAATAGCGCCTCGGTGACCGAAGGCTTACCTGCATTTGCATTGCCAGAGCGACTAAGAAAACCACAGTCCACGGCAGCTGCCCACGGTCCAAGTCGGTCCTCATGCCTGGCCCGGTGCTGTTCTTCACGCCTCGGTTTCTAGGATTGACCCGGGTTGGTCCGCGCGCCGCTGCGCCTCTCTCCATCTGAGCGTCACGGGATTGGAGACAGTGATCCGTCACCCCGTCTCCGCTCTAAACCCCACAGATCTTGGAGCGCCGGTTCATCGTGTCCGATTGAGCAAAAACGCATAACTATTTCTCGACTTGGATTGATGGCCGTGGCCCGTGGGTAGTCCCACCTGACCACCAGCCCCTCGCTCGCCCCTCTCGCACCGTCCTTTCCTCCTGCTGCGGTGTCCACCGTTGGTTTCAAACAAACAAGTAACAACAAACACTCCGGTTTCGAGATATTGCTCCCACCAGCGTTAAGGAGCTTAGAAAGTCCAATCTGCAGGCTCACTTGACTTGAACTCTCATCCCAATTAGCTTACACTGTTACACTCTCTCTCTCTCTCTCTGCGCAACACAGCCCCATCTCTCTTTCTGCCCCTTCAAGCTTAATCTACATCCAATATTATAGCAACCAGGCCTACATCCCGCTGATAAACAATTCTTCAAAACTATTTTTCTGTTAGGGATTGTATACAAAGCATTAGAAAAGTCATCACTCTACACTTGAATGGTTGCGTCTCACTTTCTCCGACTCCTCATTCATCGTTTTTTTGCTATCCAATCTCGGCGCCGGCTGGCTGCAATGGCTTCTGAATGGGAAACATCTCTAGTGGAGAGAGTGAGAACTAGAGCGAGAGAGAGAGAGAGAGCATGGAGGGTGTGTCCTCCTGAGGCAGGGAATATCCTTCATTTCACTCTCATGTGCGCGATGTGCACCCGCTTTTGTCCGATTGGATGCAATTGTTGCCTCTCTCTCAATTCTGAATCAATTGAAAATGCGCCCTTCGGGCGTTTGGCCCCTTCCTATACCATAATAAACCGTAGTAAAACACACAGACAGACTACATAACTTTTCTGGCCATAGGGTGCAAATGTGAAATCGCGCTACTGTTATCTAGCCTACAAGTACAAATACTATAACATCGAGTTTCTGAAATGTCCCTTAAAATGGGTCCATGCTGGCTCTCCTCAGTCACAGCTGTCCCATTGCTTTGAGTGTGGGGTTTTGGGTGGGTGGCTCAGGCTCATCATGGCTACCAAAAGTAGTATGTTATGATGAGAATGCATGATTGGTCAATAAACTCATCCATATAGGCTATTATTTGTAGAAACGAGTCTCAGACATTCCAACATAATCAGAACTGGATTCTCCTAATTTCTAAAGCCTGCATTATCAACAAGGTTATAAAATGGCATCATAGGCCCTACCATGTTAATGTTATTTATAAATGTTATACTGTATACCATATACAGTATAAAGGCCAAGGCCAGATCTATGTGGAAACCACCATTCAACCACTGATTGTCAGTGGTTGAATTACAGATAGGCTGTAGTGTCATCATGAATTATATTTGGCAGGTGACCAGAGAAAAGGATAGGCCTACAGTTTTTACATAGGCTGCACAGTCAATCTTAGTGACCAGCTCTGATTTGCGCAAATGCAATCTTCGTTCCTACTCTCACCTATGACCATGAAGTGTGGGTCATGGCCGAAAGAATAATGAGTTTTCTCCGACGGGTGGCTGGCATCTCCCTTAGAGATAATGTGAGAAGATAATGTGAGACTCGGAGTAGAGCCGCTGCTCCTTTGCCTGGAAAGGAGCCAGCTTAGGTGGTTCGGGCATCTGGTTAGGATGCCTCTCGAGCGTCTCCCTAGAGAGGTCCTCGATGCACGTCCCACTGGCAGGAGACCCCGGGGCAGACCAAGGTGCAGATGGAGGGATTACATCGACTCACTGGCCTTGGAACGTCTCGGGATCCCCCAGGAGGAAGTCACTAATGTTGCTCTGGAGAGGGAAGTCTGGAGCTCTCTGGTGGAGCTGTTGCCCTGCAAAGTACCGGTATTGCACAGATTGCATTACACCAAATCTAAATGTAGTAAAAAATGTACCCATCAGTCTTCCCTATATGTGAGATAGATTTGGTATTGCAGAGGGTTCTCTGGGGAGATATATTTATTGGTTCTCCAGACAATTGGAAAGGGTTTTCCGCCAGATTGCTGTTTAGCAATATTTGGTTGCTCTGATGAGACAAGGGCCTTTCCCTCCCACCAAAAACAGATGCCTATTAAAGGCAGATATGGTTGCTGCCAAACATGTAAAACTGGAAGTCTCCAACTTCTCTGTTTCAAGAGATATGGCTTAACAAGGTGTTCTCCATTGTTAAATTGGAACAAATCCGCCATGCATGACGGCAGAATACGTTCCAAACAATGTGGATGTAGAGTTGAGTATGATCTGTATATCTGGCTATGGTGCAACCGTGCATCTTTCACTAATGGACTAATGAACTATCACTGCTTTCTGATGGTCATCGATCCTCATGTTCCTTTTAATGTATTGTTAAGCTTATTTTTCTGTAATTTGATGTCTTGTATTGTTGTTTACCATTTGACGATCTAAATAAAGTAGGCCTATGTACCGGTAAAAAAAAGGGTGGAATATACATAGAACAATTAAAAGTAAGAAATATAGATAAAATAGACAAATATGTAAACAGAGCTGTGTGCCTGAAATGAAATGTAAAGAAATGTAAAAGCTACTAGAAAACAATACGAATCGAAATGTAGTTTTTGCTTCTAAAAATATAACATTTGTATAGGCTACATATTACATATATATATCTATGTAAGGAAGTAAAACTTAATATAAAACATTTTTTTCACATATACTTATATGTATCTGCTCTGTTTGTGTGTACAGTAGGTCTGTGTAGATCAGAACATAGATCAAGAGCATAGCCTATATACCATTAAGAAGCCCTGAGGGTGAGAAGCAACCTCGCGTGCACGCATCTGCCTGGGTGACGGCAGACTGCTGGGCGAGCGCTGGTGCTTTGTCATGGGGAGTAAGATCAACATATATAAAGTATGGAATGAATTCTGCACTGTCAGGGTAAGAAAAGTAACGCACATCCTCCATTGGTGCTGTGCCAAAACTGTAGAAACAGTAAACAACTAGAACTGCACTCTATCGAGTGCATACTTGCTTGTTGCACACTAGTAGGCCATAAATGGCCAACTAGTGCGCAAGCAGAGCGCGCAAGTACTTTCGACCGCTGTAAACTGTGGAATCTCAGTATCTCTGTGAAGGAACGTTTGAAATGTCTAATTATTAGGTGTAACTATTTGCTACCTACCTACTTTATGCATGTAAACACCTAGTATTATTAAGTATGGTTCAAGTTTCTATCTATATAAGAAATACAGTTTTATCAATTTAGAAATATTCTGGATCCCTTTTTAGTTTTTCAAAGAAAAATAAATCATTGATATGTGATGAATAAAAAGGTATATAAACTGAATTAAAATATGTTATACAGTATAATTATTTTTTATTATTTATTGTAAATTGTCAATTGTTTTAAATGTATTTCATCTTGGACTATAGTGATATTAATACTAAATTATGATCAGAGTAATATGTGTCTCTAACTTCAATTTCTGTAATAATACTTTCACATTTGTTAAAATATACATGATCTAAATTTGTGCCTGATTTGCTGGGACCAGATTACATACATGTAACATGATCATATTTCCATATATATATAATTTGTACGTTTATTAGCGGTATACTGTGGTTACTTTGCGCCAAAAACCGTCCTAGCCAACCCGCCACTTTTGATGCGTATGCCAATAAAACAGCAGATTTGTGCCTGGTTTGCTGGGACCAGACTACACAAATGACCATATTTCTTACGTCATCATTGAGAGCTAGTCATACATATACACACCACGTACTCTGGTCCCAGCAGATCAGGCACAATTTGCTATTTTATTTTACTGATTATGTGTATAGTATACGTATGACTAGCTCTAAATGATGACGTAAGACATACGTGTACATATACATAATACTATATAGAGTATGTAGTTGTAAGTTGATTAGCGGTGTACTGTGGTTACTTTGCGCCAAACACCGCGACAGCCACCCGCCATTTTATGCGTATGCCAATAAAACAGCAAATCTGTGCCTGGTTTGCTGGGATCAGACTACACAAATGACCATATTTCTTACGTCATCATTGAGAGCTAGTCATACACACACCACGTACTCTGGTCCCAGCAGATCAGGCACAATTTGCTATTTTATTTTACTGATTATGTATATAGTATACGTATGACTAGCTCTAAATGATGACGTAAGACATACGTATACATATACTATATAGAGTATGTAGTTGTAAGTTGATTAGCGGTATACTGTGGTTACTTTGCGCCAAAAACCGCGACAGCCACCCGCCATTTTATGCTTATGCCAATAAAACAGCAAATCTGTGCCTGGTTTGCTGGGACCAGATCACATAAATGACCATATGTCTTACGTCATCATTTAGAGCTAGTCATACGTATACTATACATACATCAGTAAAATAAACTAGCAAATTGTGCCTGATCTGCTGGGACCAGAGTACGTGGTGTGTATATGTATGACTAGCTCTAAATGATGACGTAAGACATATGGTCATTTATGTGATCTGGTCCCAGCAAACCAGGCACAGATTTGCTGTTTTATTGGCATACGCATAAAATGGCGGGTGGCTGTCGCGATGAACGAAGACCGGGCGAAATTATTACTTGCGCGCTTTGCTTGCGCAAGTAATACAAAGAAAGCAGGGGCTCGCAACTCACTTTAAGATGCTCCAAATGTATTTAGCGACAGGTGCAAAATAAAGTTTGGAGCATCTTAAAAGTGAGTTGTGAGCACCTGCTTTCTTTTGATGAATTCTGTACTGGCCATATATGGAGTCCTGAGTGTACAGGGTTTGACGAGGTCAGATCAACATACCGGTATGGAATGTCAGAACAGGTCAGCTCCATATACTGTATGGAGATGTAAGGGTGGCAGCGGGGGCAGTGTCTTGAGTGTACAGAGTTTGATGAGGTCAGATCAACATATTATGGAATGAATTATGTTTTGGCCATATATGGAGAGTGTCACGAGGCGTGACGGACAGATGGACGGGAGATGCAGGTTTGAATAGTTAAAAACATCTTATGACAAGGGTTTCACTGGATTATTGCAAGGTTTGATATCTCTCAGATTTCTTTACCATTTTGTGTCATCTTTGAATAGAATAATGGCTTCACTTCCAGTTTCAGGCTTCTGGTTAGACAGCTGAGATCAAAGCCTGCCTGCACCAATTAAGTGTTTGTCACAGCTTACCACTGGCACTGGAACGGTAGCTGGGGTCCCCTCTCTGAATACCAAAGTTTCTATGGCCCTGCAGTGTAATGCAATTAGAAGACCATGGATATGGACATGGAATTCATTCACAAACAGGCCCCACTAAACTCAATGGGAAAAACAAAGCACTTAGTCTTCATAGAAAACAAAGTAAGGGAGTTGGCCTTAAGACTGAACTTAGCAGTGCCAGTGACCCAGATGCTCATGACCTTATGAAGGAAGAGGTTAATTATTCAATGATAAGGGAGGTGTTTATGCAATACTATTTTCTCAGTTTTTGAGGGGCGCTAGCCCCTCCTATTAATATTTGTTTTTAGTTCAATGTTTGTTTTAAAAACGGCATTGACAATGGAGAGAAATTAATGTTTGTTTTTAGTTCAATGTTTGTTTTAAAAACGCCATTGACAATGAAGAGAAATTAATGTTTGTTTTTAGTACAATGTTTTTTTCAAAAACGCCATTGACAATCATCTTGTCCAGGCTAACACAAACATTAAATGCCATTAATAATAAAGAGAATTGAATGTTTGTTTTGATATTGTTTGTTTTACATCATCATTACATCACCTAACTAGAAAAAGTGCCCTTCTGGGCACAGGTCTCCACCAGGATTTCTTCCTCAGCCTAGTGGGAATATGCGTGCACAGTTTCATCGCAATCGGACGCTGCGTTGAGGAGTTGTGGCGATTTGTACAGCACTCCTGTGAACTTTGGAAGCCAATCTTAACCAATCAGGATGGAGTGTGAGAAATCTGAAAGACCGGTTTCGTTGAATGGCTCTAGAGAGACTGTGTACCAATTTGCGTGATGTTTGGACAAAATCTGTAGGTGTACTGTGCAAAAACTTGTTTTGCACAAAGCGGCCTCCTGGTGGCGCTATAACAGGCCGTTCTGGAAAGTTTGGGGCAGAGGTTCATCGTTGGTATCCAGGGAGTGTGTGTGCAAAATTTGGCATCGACCGGGTTGTTTTGCACAAAGCGGCCTCCTGGTGGCGCTATAACAGGCCGTTCTGGAAAGTTTGGGGCAGAGGTTCATCGTTGGCATCCAGGGAGTGTGTGTGCAAAATTTGGCATTGACCGGGTTAACGGTGGCCGAGATTAGCTGTTCACGGACACACACACGGACACACACACGGACGGACGGAGTGCAAAACATACTCTCCCCACATGCCTTCGGCCTGGTGGAGACAATAATAGCTATACCGAATTCCCTCCTCGATGTTGTAAGATGATAAGAGCGCCCCTCACTTCACACGGGTGTGATTTTTAACAGACTAGAGGGTTGTGTAGTCACTCCTTCGACCAGAGGCAGGCAAATTTTTGCAAAAGCACATTTAAAGGCAAACCTGCCTTGACAACTACAGCACACATTCCATTACTTGATTATGCCGACAGCCATAAAGAAACCGGCAATCACAGGAATTTTAAAGACATGCAATGAATCTTTTTGCATATTGGCACCAGTTATATGGCATATTTTCCACATCTGAATTCATCTTCTTCCACTAGATCCAAGACAGACACACAATGTACTGTTTTTATCAGAGCAAATATAATGAGATTCCCCCCCCTACTCCTCTCTATCTTAAGATCCATCATAGCCCTGTTGTGCAGAGGGACTTCCCTGGCAACCAGTGGTGTTTCCGTGGCCTAGCACTCTACAGTGACACTGAGAGAGAACAGAGAGCGCTTGAGGGGCACAGTTCTTATTTGCATAGAGCTCCATGACCCTGAAGCATGAGTTGAATACCATCCCCACAGAATCAAGATATTTCAGCCTCCATTCTTCAGTAGATTGTAGTGACAGCAATGGTTACCTGTGGATGTATCTGACACCAAGTGTCACCCACAGTCCTGTTAGTACTGACTGAGCTTAATTGCTTAATTGACAAGCTTATGAGTTGGGCCTTTGGCACCATCTAATGGTGACACCATGCATGCTGTTGTCTGCACTTCTGTCTGCAGGAGGCCTTAGGAACAATTTTTCTGTGGGAGATCTGCTATCTAAGTTTCTTTGATTTACAGATGTTCTCAAAGTGTGGTCCAGGCCACTACACTGGTCTGTAATTCTGTGAGTGTACTTACACAGGGTACATTTGGTAAGGTTCCATACCATTTGTACACACTGAGTTAGGGTATATATTTGGTTCCATACCATTTGTACACACCTAGTTATGGAGGTCCTAGAAAAAAGAGAAATATCCAGTGATATAGTGAGAATAGATGTGTCAAGTGATAGATTATTCTTTAATATCATATTCTAATGTTTACTCTCACACTAAGGCTATACGTCAAACACAGATTGTATAGACTTAACCAATATGCTAGACAGCAATTTAGATATACTATATTTAGCCTGTGACTCAAGAAATCTAACCTTAATTCCCACCTATTAGAGACTGAGAATCAGTTGCTTCTCTGAAGACAGAATGCTACTGATGTTTTAATTCTTAGGCCCTACGTTAGAATGGGATAGAAGACGTCTCAGTCCCACACAAAAAGTCAGACCCGTCTGAAGTGAGTGTGTTAGGCTGCGCAACAGTGACACTTGGTGGTAAAAGGAAAAACAATATACCGCTATTTCAGTACTCAGACACAGACCCAGCCAGCCAGCCAGGAACACACATTACTGTGCATTGGAGTGGCTGCACCTGAGTGCACCACTCAAAAACTAATTTCTCACTACACCCCCCACTGCCAGACTATTAAAATAGTGGATAAGTTGCCTTTTTACTAGTACTCAAGCTGAAAGATCTGTTGGTGAATGGGGAGTCAATGGGGAGTCAAAGAACAAGATTCCTTTACAGGATCTCCTCACTGGTCAGCAAAAACACCTTGAAGACCTTAACAGGAGCCCTCGTACAAGGTTTCTTTGACTATGCATCCACCTCTTGGTACCACAGCACCTCAAAGGCCCTTAAAACAAGGCTCCAGACCTCCCAAAACAAACTGGTCAGGCTCCTACTTGGCCTCACCCCCCGAACCCACCTCACCCCTGCCCACTTTGACAGGCTGGGATGGCTTAGGGTCGACGACAGAGTACAGCATCTTGCAATGGGTCTGGTCCACAAGATTCGATACACCACCAAGATACCCATGTACCTGTCTAAATACTTCCTTAATGTAAACGAACAACACCAGAGGGAGTGCAACAAACCATGTACAACCCAGATTCGGCACAAACAAGGGACTAAATTCTTTTCGCTCCTATGCCACCAAAATGTGGAACGCCCTACCAACAGTCATTAAGACATGTGAATCCCTTGACTCCTTCAAAACCGCTCTCAAAGGGCACCTACGGATGGCTGCAATTCGAAACTGGCCTCTGTAAAATCTGAATCCCCCCCACCCCCCCCCCATTTTCCCTCACTGTATATTGTATCTTTTCCCTTTTTTGCTTCCCATATGATGAATTCCTGTTCTGTACTTTAGCTACATAGAAATGTCTATTTGTATGTCTCTAAATGTCTGTATGTCTTTAAATGTTTTGATGAATTGAACAATGTGGACCCTGTTGTAAACAAGTGTAATGCTTAATTGGGTCGTCCACTCACAGTTGACAGTCTTTGTATTGAGTTTGTGCTTAAAATGTACTGTAAATTCTACAAACTGTTAATAAATATTTCAATCAATCAATCACTAGGCATGTTGCCAAGCGCATGTCACACACACACACAAGCACACGCACACACCGCCCTGGTGGCTAAGGTCAGCGCAGGGAGTGTGGACAGGCTTGGGAAAGTGCAAAAGAATGTGCATTTTGTGGATACTGTTTGGCTGACCTAAAGACAATTACTAGGGGCAGTGCATAGTTTACAACAGATCTGCACAGGATACAGCTTATAGTACATGTCCAAATTAAGACCTAATTCACAAGTCAATTTGCCCAACTCCTCTAATGACTTATGTCTACAATGCATTCAACAGTAAAACACTAAACCCCATGTAGGCCTACTGAGAATGCCACTACTAGGTGTGTGTGTGTGTGTGTGTGTGTGTGTGTGTGTGTGTGTATAAGAATTAAACAAGTGCACTTGCGAGAGGTTAGTGACATGTTATTCTGTCTATAGGGTCATTCAAACAAATCGATAGAATTAGAACTATAATCTATTATATTTATCCACAATAACAGTGAGCATCAAGTGTTTTTAAACATTTGCCAAGCAATGCCTCAATAAAGGCTTTTCATTTTTTCAACAGCGGGCCATGGATAAGTTCTAAACATGTGTAATTTTACAAAGGAAAGGAATTTAAACTCATTGCTTTCAATCCAATCCAAAGAGCATCCGATTATTGTTCGGGCATTATTCTGGTGGACCCACACAGCGCACCTATCCTATTAATGTGAGACAAAATGCATTAATTTCAATGACGCAGTGTAGGGACACTTTTCAGACAGGGCATTAGTCCGACATTCATCCGCATGTCGGACTAGCGTCTGCTCCCGTGCTTGTGTTAGGAGATGAGGTGGGTAGTCATTTGACTCATTTGTCAGACCAATGACTTGTCTGAACTACGTACTGCACCCGAAGAGAGCGCGGTGGGGCTAGACCGCTAGAGATACAAGTTTGTATAGGAATTTAGTCTAGACATCAGTAAATCCTAAATTCCGAAGCATTAGTTTACAGCAAATAAGAAAGCTTAGATAAATGCTAAAAGTAATCAAAGTTAAATTATTTTCAGAAATCAAACACACAAACTCATTACAAGGCACATAAAGGCCAATAATTATTAAATGGCTTGTCAAGAGTAAGACTTCAGGCTGTCCATTTCAAGAGTTAACAGAAAGAAGGAAAATAATCACAAACTTCTTTATATAGAGAACGTTTTGAGTAGATAAATGTACCAGTATATAAACTACTCATTTGCTAAAAATAAAATAAATCACACCCGTGTGAACTGAGTGGTGCAACTCCCCCCCAAAGCCATCTGAAAATGATCTTATTTTAATAGCATTAAAATCATCCAATGCTTTAGAAGTGAATGATCATAGTAAGCATAATTCCTTGGGAATCCCGAATAAGATTGATGTTTTCTTTAAATATAAAAACGGTAAAGGCAAATTTCACTTTATTTTGGGGGGTAATTAATGTTATAGTCTAATCAGGCGTTTGGGAGCACCCCAGATAGTTTACAAGTTGCTTGAGTCAGTATGTAGATATTTGATATTCATTTTAGCTTCTTATACAAACCCATTGTTAACATCAAACTCCATTTTAACCATGTTAGATTAATCGAAAACACCCGTCCTTGGTTCCTGATATTGTCCATATGTGAAGGGGCAGTGTTTTTTCGGCGAAGACATGCGGCAAAGGCCGTCAGGATCGGGAGTCAAACTCACGGCACGCAGTCAGGCTGGCTCAGCAGCCAAGGTGCCCAGACGGTTGAACTAACAGTCAGGACAGCATCATCCAAACTGTACTCTACTGGACACCAGACGGTAAACACAAGAGGCCAACCCAAGAACACCTGGCGTAGGACAGTGGAGGGAGACCAGTGGTCTTAACCTTAACAGTGGTCTTACTCTTTAAGACCCTGGATCTCACCTGGGGTTCTATAAAGACACTGGCCCAACAGACAGGAGATCTCCCTTTATACCATAAAATTCATGTTTCAGTTCAGTGTCAAGATTTAACACTAAGTTGGTGTGGAGCATCTGCTTAAAATTGTAAATAATAGTTAAGAGTTTGAATTAAATATACAAGCTGATATAGCTCCATCTGCTGGCTATAGGCACACTTACAACTATAATTAGGTATAGCAATATTCTACTAACAGACAGAACATGCTCCTGTGAAGTTCAAAAGGTTATTACTAGAGATTGGAGATTAATCGGCAAACACATTGGCACATCCCTATACTTTACTGACCTAGTTTTAAATCGTGTGAACCTCACAATTCTGATGTGAAAACAAACCAACAGGTACTGTAAAACAAGCAATTTTAATTTTAAAAAACACAAAAGCTCCAGGTACAAGTTCTGGCAAGCCAGAATCTGGGTGCAATGCTTTATAACAAAGAATATGAAAATGGAACGCAACAAGGAAGACATCAAGGTGCTAGTGGTTTCGTAAAAAAGGAACTAACAACAAAAGATGTTTAATTTGTTAAATCAAAGTTGTCCAATGTTTTCACTGTAAATCACACATAGCGACCTGATGCAATTCATTCATACTTACTGGACACAATTATGCTCCTCCTGTGTGCATATGAACTGGGCTGATGGCTATTATTTCTTAGCAAACGAGATCTTCATAGCATTAGTTTGTGTGATCTTGAAGCCCTGCAATGCCTCTCTGGCAGCACCTGCTTGCACCTCATTATCAAACTCCACAAAAGCAATGTCGTGTCGCCCGGGGACCAAACGCACCTCCTTGAAACCTGGGAACCTAGGAGAGATTGGAATAGGAACAACAGTCAACATTCAGCATGTGCAATTGTTCAGCTAGAAATTAAAAATCACACCCGTGTGAACTGAGTGGTGCATAATCTTGCAAACTGCCAGACTGATCAGCACCAACTTTCTCGTGCACACAAAACTACTTCTATAATGATGGACCCAATTCAAGGGTTGGATTGGTCCCTACAAAATACTAGGGTCATGTCCAGGGGGTGTACTTGTGCGTCAAGCTGTCTCATACAAGATAAACAGGAGATAGGGTTCTGTCCTATGGGATCCAAGGGAAATAGAAAAAGTATGCATGTATATAATTATTTCTAAAGAAGGTAGTACTAACTGGTTGAAGAGCATGGACAGCATAAGTTCGTTGGTCTCCTCTGGCAGGTTGGTGAGGAAGAGGATGTGGTTTGGAGGATTCTCTGCCACCTGGAAGAAAAGCAAAGAGCAGTTAATGACAGCCTAAAGATGTCAGAACAGACCACCATAAGGATTACACATAAACTGTTCGAACACACACACACACATACCTGCAGTGGCATCTGTCCCGGCATCTGCCCAGGCATCATCTGGCCAGGAGGCATGGCACCAGGGGGCATCTGTCCAGGTCCCATCCCAGGAGGCGGCATCATGCCCGGCGGGGGCATGTAAGGTGGCTGCCCTGGCATGGGCATCATACGAGGAGCTTGGTTCATGGGCGGCATACCCTGGAAGAACAACAATGTTACAATAAAACAGCCTTACAGACACAAATAAACATTCATTATTAAATCAATGAATGAGTGTGTTCTTTTAGGGGAACCAAGCCATTTTGTTTGGATTTTGCTAGCTCAACCACTTAAATAGTGGGAAATTAGTCTTACAGCATGCCTGATGTACTTACAGGCATTGCTCCGGGTACACCTGGAACCATGGGGACAGGGGCCCCTGGCACGCCCTTCTTCGCTCCAGGCGGCTCAGCCCCCTTGACCTTTTTCTCTTTTTTCTTACGGTCACGCTCCACATAGGTGCCCTTCATCTTAGCTATGATGTCCGAGTCTATCTTGGCATACTGGATGTGCTGCAGAAAGAGATGAGGGCAAGAGAAAGGCCAGTTATTGCTGAAAGGGGGTTTATACCAAGAATAGAAATCTAAGCAAAATGTTTGATTGCCGGTTTCTCTGCAGTAATCATTTGGATGTTACTGACACAGTTCGGCTCAACAAACTTCATTGCATTTTTTTTAATTAATTAGGGCCAATTTGTACGAGCAATATAACTAGTTATGCTTGTAAATTGAGCTCATAACAATCATGCTATATCTTAACAGTTTATTGTCTAATACACAATACAAATGTTTGAATAATCTGTGTCTTAAATGAGAGATGACTAGCCTAAGATTTAGACTCTCGTAGATGTCTATGAGTCTGGTCCCATGGCGTACCGTGTGAAACCACCTGCCTCAAAGTAACTCTTAACTTTTACAAATGCAAAACCTAAGGTGCTTACCCTGCTGTTTCAATCCACTCGGTCTTGGAATCTGTCATCCATCTTGGATCTGTCCTCATCTCCCCAAATGAGTGCAACTGGCTGCGCAACCCTGACCGCCATGGGCGCTGCTGCGCAGTTGCAATAGAGGACAGATCCAAGATGGATGACAGATTCCTTGACAGTGGATTAAAACACTCTTTATTGAAAACTACAGACCTACGGGTTATAATTGCTTTCCGCAGACAAACCGAACAAGTGGGGCAGCAGGGTAAGCACCTTATATTTTGCATTTGTACAAGTTAAGAGTTAGTTTGAGCCAGGGGGGTTTCACATGGCACGCCATGGGGCCAGAACACTTACTTTCATAGAGTGAAGATGTCAGAATCGATAAATACATCTACGAGAGTTCTTAGGCTACGAGATGACCATAAACTCACCATTGGTTTGTCATAGAAGGGGAATCCCTGCATGGATCGCAGGGCGTTTGAGGCACTGTTTACTTCTTTGAAAATAACAAAGGCCTGGCCCCTCATCTTGACGGTGCGTGCCACCAAAATGTCCAAGATCTGTCCAAACTGCGAGAAGATGGCGTATAGCGACTTCTTCAACTCTGCAAACACAAGGTGCACAAGTCAGTGTGCCATAAAAAATTATTATTTCATGTTTTATTTTAAACCCCTTAGATTTAGAAGAAGGAGAATACCAGCACTCACGGAGTAGTCCTTATTTAAGGCACTTTATTGTTACAGCTTTACATGGGAAGGTATGCTGCAAGCAGCAACACAACGAACGCGTTTCGGCCAGGGGCCTTCGTCAGCGTTGCCTTAAAGTTTTGGTATTGGTAAAGTTGGTATCCTCCTTCGATAAAAGTGTTTCTTGACCGTGCACCCGGTAAAATGTTCCAAGAGATTGAGACAGTTGGAGTTGTGCGGGCTTCTCCCTTTCGAATTATTTTAAAACCCTTAAAACCCATTCTCTCCTTCCTTTCCTCTATTAAGCCACGCAAGGGACAGGCACGACAAGAAAAACTAAATCATCGATGTGATTCTGACCAAATGTACAAAGAACGAGCCCCCCCCCCCCAAAAAAAAGAACTCACCATCTTTCTTGATCTTTTCATTCAAGTTGTTAATGTAGATGGTGTGGTTGAGCCGCGACTGATCCGGAGGAGCCGTCATGTTATAGATTCTGTAGGAAACAATTTAACAGTACAATCACATTGCGTTTTAGTAGTCGATACTCACGGTACATTAACGAAAGCCACTCGTGCTAACCTAGTTAGCATAGCGTGTTATTCATATAATTTTAGAGTGCATTAAATTCCATGGTCAGGTCGCATTTGAATACATTCCATATCGTCAAATAACACGATGCAAAGCTGAATAAAGAAAACATGGGATAGGATAGGCATAATAATACTTACTTATATACACGTTAAACGTGGTGAATAATGGGACAGGAGTCACAGGAACACACACTCACTACCGCCGTCGGTGGACTGGAAATCTCGCGAGCGACGCTCAGAGTCACGCAAGATCCTGTTGTTAAAGAAAGAACACTTCCTTTTCCTTTCTAGAACAACGATGCCATTGGTCAAAATGTAAGCTGCCAAAAATGGATACAACACGTCGCTAGCCTCTGCAACCATAGATATATATATCTATGTATGTCTGCAACACTATTTATGCGAACATGTTACTTTACTAGCTACTTTAAAGAGCGTTATTGGTTTCAATCTTTCAGGGAAGAAGTCTGGTGAGTGAATGATATCCGAAATTAAACACCACACTTTATTTAGACTAGAGAGAGAGAGAAGGGGGGGGGGGAGACTGGGGAAGCGAGCGCGTGCGTGTGACTATGCGCGCGCGCCTGTGTGTGTGTGTGTGTGTGTGTGTGTTTTCCAACATCAAAATAAAAACAAATACAGTGCAAACATGATGATGATGTTTACACTTCATGATTTGAATATGAAGGACCCAAATGAAGCCATGAGCAGCCAATGAGGCTTTCTTGGGTTTAAATCCTCATTTCCTGTGCTTTTTTTCTGCAAACTGTTAAGTATTCAATCAATCAACACACAAGTCTTTATTTGTAGGAGATTATAGGGGCTATATAATATTATATAATATATATATATATAATATATAATATTATATAATATATCCTTAATCGTACATACATTCCGTATTTATTGTTTATTTTTGTTTCACTTGCATTGGCCATGTAAACGTATGTTTCCCATTCATTGAATTGTGTGTGTGTGTGTGTGTGTGTGTGTGTGTGTGTGTGTGTGTGTGTGTGTGTGTGTGTGTGTGTGTGTGTGTGTGTGTGTGTGTGTGTGTGTGTGTGTGTGTGTGTGTGTGTGTGTGTGTGTGTGTGTGTGTGTGAGAGAGAGAGAGAGAGAGAGAGAGAGAGAGAGTGTTATTCCATTTAACACATTTAAGAAATGTTTCACTCAGAATTCAAAAAGACAATGTCAACGGTGCCACCCACTCCACCACCACTACCTCCTCCTCCTCCAGGACCACTACCTTCTAGACATTCAGAGTCCAGGAAGAAGAAGCTTTACCAGGCTATAGCTGAAGGCAGGGCCCCTGTGGAGGGGGACTATGCAGAAGCCTTCTCGTTGCTTACCCAGAGGGAGAGTAGGTGAGTAGACTCGACTAGAGGTGGCCATCAATGTTAATACTGTATACATTCCTGGCTGATACTACAGTCAATAAATGTTGAAGAGTGCATGACTGCCCTAAACCCAACTCTTCGTTACATTCAGCCAGTATTTTATCATCCTGCTATATATTAAGGAGTTACTGCAGACACAGCCAGCTGGCCCAGCACTATATAGGACTTTGATTGGAGCCGTGTCCACTGTCCACACTACAGAATGCATTGTAAGCGGAGGAGCACTTTGTTTGGATATCATTAAAATGGTCTTACAAGTCCTTAACCCATTTTGGACTGAGGCCGATTCTAAAAACGCCTTCTAAATCCTGACCTAAGTTTTCTAAAATACTTCAAATATTTATATAGCAGAATAAATTTTTGGTAATTTTTTGAATAATTCCCGTCCAGAAGGGTTAGAGTTAGAACACCAAAAGGGGTTCCCTCCAAGAATGGGTTAAATTGTCACTTTAGAAATGTGCAGAATTTTTTGTGAGAAAACAATTTACAATTTAGCAGGCGCTCTTAATCCAAAGCGTTTTAAGAAAGCAGGTAAGATATAGAATTAGTAATCTATGATCATAGGTAAACCAAGAACCTATCATCAGTCTAAAGTAAACAGTATAATATCAAAAAATAAATAATCTGTACATTGAAACTATACACACTATAGGATAACAGGTCTACAAATGACAATTTCTTTCAGTTTTAGAAAAGATCTGCAGTGGATTTTGTTCAACAAGTATGTGCCTTCCCTCATCCAAGATGGTCCACAGTAAGTTAATAATCATGAACAACATTCTGATACTCTAATAAATTATATTTTGATGTCCTTTTCACTGGAAAAACACAGATGTAACGCAATTAGATGGGTGTAACCGTTCTGTGTTATGTCATTTATCATCATGGCTGAGTCAGAGCCAAAATAATGTAGGCACCAACGTGTAACATTAAGTTTAATGTGCCTGTGCATAGGTGTGGCCTGGTGGCTTTGTGGATGGCTGCTCATTTACAACAGCCACAGCAGAGTATTGACATGCAGGTTATTGTCCAGACTGCTTTGAAGAGAGGTTACACTGCACAGGGTGAAATGTTTTCAGGTAACCTGTTTTTTTATTGAATAGTCAATCAAAAGAAAATAAATCAAACTACAAAGGTGCGCTCTCCGCCAGGCAGAACAATATAGTTGTACTACCAATGGTTAAAGAGTTATAGGCCAAAACATGAATCGGCCAAACAGGAGACAGACAGACAGAAAATTAGCAATTTCAAGGTGTCTGTTTGGGTTCTGATAAATTTGAGCAGTTACCATAATGCATCTAGCCTGGTTTAACCACTACCCCTTGAAATCAAATTTCATTCATTTAGCTGAAATTAATGTGATTCCAAGGGGTAGTGGTTAAACCAGGCTATAATGTATCTACCATAATGTATCTTGTTTTACCATTATGTTATGGTCAAAAGTATGTACTTTAATTTAATTACCGGCATCAAAAAATAAATAACAGAAAAATTTAAATAAAGTTGCAGGGTTTAGTTTTTTACTTCACAGGCTGGTGAGGCTTAACTTAACATAAAGTTGTTGTAAATTAGTGAAGAACTTGTGTATTTATGAATATGAGTGTATTTATGAATATACTGTATATACAATATATTTCAGCCCGCAACATGGCTCTGCTGGCAGAGGAAGTTTGTGCCTGCAAGGCAGAACTCCTGGTTGGGGGTATGAGTGGTAACAATATTTCAACCATTGTTGCACATATGTGTGATGGACAGCCCATTCTTATTCCGTATCCTTTAGTTTACACTTCAACATACAATGTGACAATTCTTATTAGTTTTACTTTTAGCTGTGATATTTATATACATAGCTATGTATACAATATACCATATATTATATACTGTACAATATTGCTATTTGCCTGTTTGTATAGCTATTTTGTTATCATTATTTATTTAATTACTATTTTAACTTTCTATGCTATCTAATTCTTATTTTACTATTATTCACACTGTTGAGGAAGCTTCAAGTACAAAAATTGCAATGACTAGGACCGTGCTACCAACTGTATTGTACACAGTATGTGACAATAAACACCTTGAAGGCAGTTGAGGCAGTCGATACATACTCCATTGTAAAGTTCCATAACAATATATATTAAGATATGATGAAGACTTCAACCATGAGCCATGCCAACGTGGGGGCCACAGAGCACACTGGGCAGTAGCTTCAGGTAAGACTCTTCACTGGTTGCCTGTGAACTCCAGGAGGGACTTCAAAAGTCCTTCTCATCACCTATAAAGCCCTGAATGGACTGGCCCACACGTATATATTTGATATGCTCCCCCTTCCCAAATCCGAACGTATCCTTAGATCCTCAGATAAGGCCCTCAGGACAAACTTATACAGGGGGTGATCGGGCCTTTGCCGCCCGGGCACCTAGGTTATGGAATGAACTGCCGGTACAGCTAAGGTTAGCACCCTTCTTTCGTGCCTGTGTGAAGACCTACCTCTACACCGTGTTTTTTCTAATTAGGTATTTAAGAGAATGTGTATACCGGTATGTAATTACTGCCATTTGTTTTTTTGTCTTAACGATATTTTTCTTTTGTTTTTATCCTTGCTCTGTGAAGCACTATGGAACATTTGAAAAGTGCTATATAAATAAAGTCCATTATCATTATACAATGACAGAGCCAATGGATGAAAAAAATCAATCAGGCATACATGTACCATCTCTGTACCTCCAGGTATTCTCTTAGGCCTTGATCAGGAGAGCATGAGCAAAGACCACACCCAGCCTAATCTCACTCTGCCCTGGCTATGCCTGCCCAAGGATGCCAGTTCTCCATGCTCGTATCCTGTCACGGGAGTCAGAGAAGCTTTTGTCCTCGCTAAACAGGGCAAGAGCCTGCGCTACCAGCTATGGAATTTGGACACGGTAGCTCAAAGCAATGAACAGCTGAGGGGAATGGACCCACAGAGGGCTAGTGATGGCACACAGTATGTGGTTCCTCAGGGAGGATTGGAAGCTGGATTAGCTGGACAAGTGGTGCTACTCCATACCAGGACAGTGAAGAAGATATCTGTTGAATCAAACGACCACTGAGACTAATTTCCATATGCTTTTAGCATTGTGTTGATTGTCTGATAGTCGATGCAATGCAGACTATGGACTACATTAATTGCTTGAGTGGCTTTAAATTGTGCTTAATGTCACCTTTACTGCCACTTTGCTCTGAATAAAAATAGAGCAACATTTTGAAGTAGATTGATTCAATTCCTGATATTTTTCATCAATGCCTGTACTCCTGGAAAAAAGCACACTTAAAGATGACCTTTAGTGTGTACTGCATACTCTGTATGGTGTTGTAACTTGTGAGGAAAAATTGGACATCAGAATAGTAAACATTCAAAAGCTCCTAATTCCAGTTTATTGCAATCAGTTCTAGAAAATGCATGGATAGGACAGTTTTCACAAGTTTGTTTTGTCACTTTAAAATGTACCGCTATTTAAAAACAGCACATCATGGTTACATAAAATTACTTCCCCATCCCACACATTCCAGTTCTCAAACACAAAGGGCAGTTTGAAAACTGATCATTTGTTAGTTACATTAAAAATATAGCATACATGGCTAAGAAATATAATACTTTGTAAACACTACAATGTTCTTTTCTTCTAGAATGTGTGCATTTCCCAGGAAACCAAACAATTCCAGATAAATAATACCTTTTACATGGTGTCAGTGACATTTGCACTCTTTTTTCAGAGCCCTAATCTTTTCACAGCAGTTTCTACTTGCACACAGACTACAGTTCCTGATGAACACTGTTGAAAGGACAGGAAGATTGAAACTGGAATGTTGACTGACATGGATAGACCGACAGTCATGTGCTTTCACTTCATATTTGAATGGACTTTAATTTGATAATGAAATTATCAAGTGTTTGTGGTCATATTCTCATGTAATTTGTAAACAACTAGTCTTTTCTATGTATGAGAGTTAAAGAGGCCAAATACAATTTATATGAGAGTATGTCCTGTTAATAAAAAGGGAAGGGTGTATCAATCAGCTATTAAAGGAAACACTATTATGACATGAAACACCATCTATGAGGAAGAAACACTATTGAGATATGAAACGCATTTAAGTTTTCCAGTTTAGGATGGCCAAATGATAAGTTACTTAAATTCTCCTTTTCGTTTTGTGAACTTGCAGATTGGCTATTTTAGGCAATGATATTTAGTGTAGACCAAAAACAGGAGGAGGCCTAGTATAACGTCCTTCGGAATCCAGTGAACTACTATAGGGCTTAAGTGGTTTGATTTACTGTCACGTTTATCAGGCATTGGTAAATATAAAAGTATTGGTTAATCAGAATCATATAAAATCATTCCCGATTCAACTTTTGTTACCGTCTACCAGTGAATCCAGGAATACTGCAACCCATTTTAAGACACACAGGCAGAGCTTGTTTTGTTCAGTGGATAGAGGCTCCTTAGTGCAATACATTCCAGATACATTAGGCATCGCTCACAAGCTGCATTCTGTACACAATAACATGAAAGATAAAGAAACATTATTCTTGTATTTCAAATACCTTCTCTGCATAAGGAGACCACAAGTCCACGACCCAGTCAAGAAACAACCTCAGTTTCCAGTTTAACGTAAATTCATCTTTGGGGATAAATGTTTATCAATTCATTCTTGCTGTGAACTAGTAGAGGGGGGAAAAAACATGTCCACGACATTGGAATGGTATAAAAAAAAAAGAATTCCCCCCCAAAAAAAGAATCTCCCATTACAGAAATTAGGTACAGAAAAAAGTTAAAAGACGACGAGGAGGCTGTATCAAGGCAAAATGATGAATAAAACTATTTACAGAGAGACCATACACACTGGGTTAGATTTACAGACAACTTAACCAGTGGTTTAGTGTTGCTGTGTAGGTACTTGTACAGTACATTACCCATACTGGTTAAAACAAAACATATCTCCCATTCAATTATTCTGCAAAGGCCACTTAAAAAGTTAGTTTTTTCGCTTAAAGACGGAATCAAGTTCACTGTTCATCTCTGACCAATAGAGGGAGATGGCGACGAGACAGAGGAACTGTGCTCATGTGCATGTCTCTGGAAATGACTGTCAAAGCAATGCTGGATCTTAATCAGAGGTCCAACATCCTTTGCTCTCTCTTTGCATAATTTGTCCATCCATCATTCTCAACTTCTGCTCTCTGCGTGTTCCCATGAATTCTGAGAGGTTCCTCTCCATCCTTCAAGGCTTCCACCAGCAGGACATCGGTTCATCTGTTGCCTCCATGTCTTCTGCCTTGTCCGTTATGTATCTTTTGTACAGTAGGTTTGACTTTTCATGGCCCTCTTCCTCCCCGTCAGGGTGTATGGGGCAGCATATTATTGAAGATCTCTATGAGGTTGTCTAGCCCCCAGAGGTAGCCATCCTCCCTGTTGCCCTCCACCCAGGGAGTCCTGTGGTTCAGTGTGAGAGGGGCAGGCAGGGGAACAGTCTTCCCAAAATCAATCATCCACACCCGGGCCTGTCCAGAGGCGTCATGTACGAAGAGCAGAGAGCTACCCACGACCTATGAAAAAACTGATGAGTGAGTTTAGGTGTGTTCACCGTTCAATTATATAATGCAATTTCAACTTGACCAACAGGTTTGTCAAGGCTAAGAATTGACGGCAACATAGTCGTTTGTGTATGCATGCATGTGTATGTGTGTCATCGCTTCACCTCATGTGTTCTGAAGAAGGGTGATGTTTCCAGTACAGAGCGAAGTTTTTCCAAACGCTGCAGGTACAGTTTCTAAGGGTTAAAGAAGAGGACAGAATTGGGTAGACTTAGAGCTGGAAAAAGGATAAGCTTCTTTCATATTGTCCTTCATACATTTTTTACATATTTTACAGTAGCCCGAGTTAACTCCGACTTCACTACAAATGTATCGGAACAGTCAAGCTTTACGTAAGGCCTTAGTTCCTCTAGGGTGCATAGGCCGCTCTTCAGCCGTTGAACTTGACATGGAATTAGCAAACTTCACAATTATGTGAACATGTCTCAGTATGAATTTGACCTTTGCTGCTGTCGGAACAGTAATGGAACTGTTACCATAAGGAAATGTTCAGTTCTTTCTTCTTTTTCTTTTTACAGAATTTTCTCTGCAATTTAGTCGGTATTGTTGTGGGAGATATGAAGACTTTAATCTATATAGTATATGGTTTGTATTGTTCCATGCTGTTCTGTCTGGTCGTGTCTGTGAGCAACAACACCTTGTCTTGATCCAATCAATTATTGGATCAAGATCACCCTGTGTGTAAAAGACCATGTCACACCTATTGTTTGTTAAGAGACCCTGCTGGGCCTGGCTATGGCTAGGGAGTTCCTGACTCAGCAGGGTGGCAACAGCCAAGACAGTCAGAACATCTGTATTGTATATTGTACTCTTTGTGATGGTCATGTTTATCTATGGACCCGTTTCTGGACTCGTGAGTATAAGAGGGGACTGGTCAGAAGCTCTGGAGGACTGGTGGGGAGGAGACACAAGAGAGATGTGCTGAGGGAGAGAATACTGAGAGATGCAGGCCAAGCCTGCTAGACTGAGAGATGCCGTTTGCTTGTTGCCGTTATTCTGAATACACTTCTAAGATATACATTCACCTTCTCGATGGACATATATTATTTCCATAGTAGTATGCCAATTGGTTCCTCCCTACACACATTTCTGTGTTGTCACTAATGTATCCTACCGACTTACCTACCAGTGAGGAGCCCCCACCGGGAGGGCGCAGAGCCTTCGTCCTACTCCTCCCATCCCACCAGGCTTCCCTCCCCCAAACAAGGGCCAATTGTGTTTGTGTAAACGCTCGACAAAGCCAAATACACCATGGTGAATTTGAACCCATGGCCTCCGTAGTGGTGGGCAGCTACTTTACCACTGCTCTACCCAAGCACCTGGGTTTCCCCGTCTCTCCAGCTATTTCATAAAAACAAAATACATTTTCAGGTGGGTTGCCAATTTCATATAATCAGGAGAAAGAACCCTTTCATCAGTTTCAACTTGATGGTGCTCCAGTTCCAAATGTTATACCATATAAGAATGTTTATAATGCATTATAGACATGGGATGCGTGTTACTAAAAACAATAAAAAATAAAAACCCCGTGTTTCATTGGATCCAATTGTCATTTAGTCGCAAGCCAAAAAAGAAAATGTTTCCAAAGTACCAGATCTACATGTTGAGCTTATAGATTGGCTATTTTTCTGTTTCTACTACACTGACATATGACAAAGTATAATTGTATGAAATGTATAATGATGAAATAAAAGATGAAATGTTGATTAGCCACTGAACTGGGGACACATACCAGGATGTGAACATTCCTATCCACAAAGTCCTCGAAGGCCTGCATGACCTGCTCTCTGTGCTTTGTCTTCTTGAAATTGGTGTTGCAAGTTCCATCTGCTTTCTGCAAAACAGGAAAACATTTCAGATGAGAACTCTCATCTACTTCCCCAAATGGTGTCTTAAGATTTTGACTTGGCCATTGGCCCCAAAAGTTTGAAAACCACGCATCTGATCCAAATTGTTTTGATAGTAAAATGCACACACCATGATGCAACTTGCTGCCCTCTGTTTTTTCCATCAGCATGTAAATTGTTATGCAAATCAATAAAACCATCTTACAGCCATTAGCTCACAGAGTCAGGTATCTAAACTATGGTTGTACACACTCCCAGCTACCCTCTGTAACTTTCCTGTTCCACCCCGGAATCAAACCCGGGACTCCTGTGCAAGTGCAGAATATTTTTCCACTGAGCTTGCCTGCTTGCTTAGAGAAGATATTTTATTTTGACCTTCAGGCAGTACTACTTGTGAAAATGTCCTAAATGTCACAATAGAAGAGCAGAGACCAAATACATCCACCCGTTTGTTTAAGTTATATTGTATAATCACTTTAAAAGGTTACATAGTATAGCTTTAAAGTTCTGGCCACACTTGAAATACTGGAATTATTACGTATTATGCTTCCAGTGCCCCAATTGTGCAACGCTATTCCTGTCTGGAAGTACTACATAAAATCCTAATAATATATTACATAATATTAATAAACACAATTACAAACTTAAGGATACTGTGACAGACACATATTAACATAGCAATGATTTCCATAATATCTGATATGTGATGCAAATGACTGGCAGCTGAAACGTGTCCGTCAACAATAAATATTCCAATGCTGACTAAATAATCCAATGTGACTGCCTTTTGCCTTTTTTGATAGGGTCCAGTAGACAGGGAAGGGGGGAAGACATGAGGCAAAGGCTGACGGACACGGGACTCGAACCAGCGACACGTAGTTGGGCTGGATTACCGGCCTTGGTGCCTCAGCCGCGGCCCAGGCCGGCCTGGAAATGTTTTGAAAGTACAAATAATGCCCGACAGCTGATTTAGACAAGTTAATAATAGGCCAGTTGTTTGTTCATTCCAATCCAGTGACTGAATCACCACCATACAAATCTACTGATAAATATTTATTCCCAATATTTGGTTTACTTCTAGTGGCAACCCATAATTCTGTTTATTCACCACTACAGCCAGGAATGTTCAGAGTGCTGGCCTTAGGCTAGAATCTAGCCGCTAGATGATCCCAGGGTGGATTCTAACCTTGATGCCTTCAATACGGAAGCCCATGGTGGCTGTGGAACTGAGTGTCTCTCTCCACTGCATGTATCTGGGTTTGATGACCCCCTGCTGTGCCCTCTCCTCCTCTGTGGGGGCCCCAGCATCCACTGCTACCATCTTCTCATACATATCTTTCCGCAGGCGTGGACGCTCCCTGGCTTTGCTGAGCTCTTCCTCCAGGTATGTCCTGGAAGGAAACAGAAGTGAAGAGCTTAGGCAGAGAGTTAGACTGGTGAGAGGTTAAAGTGGGTGAAAGCTTGCGTTTGTGGGTGTACCTTTTGTAGACTCAATAGAGGGTATGCACATGCATAAAGTGAATGGCAAATAAGAGTGTCAAAGTGAGTTTAATGTTGTTTAACGCAATCAAATACAACTTTTCTGTTTGGATGTAAGGGCCGTTATGGCCAGAAAGTCGTTTTTTGCCACTCAGTAGGCGTTCCTGCATAACTTCCGGGTTTGATGATGATGTCACACACATACCCTCTATAGACGAATTCAGAAACGGGTCTCATGGTCACAGCTTACTTATTTCCTGTAGGCGGACATAGCTGCTATGTCGAGTCCGCCTACAGGAAATACATAAGCTGTGACCATGAGACCCGTTTCTGAATTTGTCTATAGTAAGTCTTGATAAATGCTTGATTGTGGCTTGTGATTACGAACGTAGTCCCCTCTGGGTTTCCGAGGCCAAGGCTCACCTGCTGCCCATCTTACAGTCCATGATGGAGGGAGAGTCAAAATCAGCCAGCAGGTCATCCATAAGGTTATAGTCCTGCTCTCCCCTTTGTATTACACCATAATACCCAGGCACATAGGGACGCAGTGAGTCTTCCATTAGTTTCTGTAGGCACTGCTGCTCACACTCACAGTAGAGCTTCAGCAAACGACCATCCTCCCCAGCCTGGAAGTTACCTAAGAGGGGTGAATGGAAACATGAGTGAGGGCAAGATAGAGAGCAAGATAAGTATGCCTCTACAGGTGCATGTCTATACCTGCATGGCCAGCTAGCTGCACCCATGGATAATGCTTCTTGGAGAAGACGATGAATGGGGACCAGTGAACCATGGTCTTCAGCATCTGCCAGGACTTGTTCTGTAAAACAAAATGAAAAATCATGAAACAAAGGTAACCATGTAGGAAATAGCAACACAAAAATTCGCAACCTAGAATAGAGGTATGCATAGTTGAGCCATGTAGCACCGAACAATGCACGTCATCACCGACCTTGACGTTTGACCAACAAATTGCACTGCACTGATTGTCAGACACTGAGTTAGATATCTTTAGGAAGTTTTATAGCCGTGTGTTGTGATTTGATACAGTGTAGTGAGTTATCGCAGTTAAAATTACAAAAGTACACAAAGTATAAACACACAGCAAAATGGGTCTAGAGAATTTTGCAGAGAAAACAATTGATTATTCCTTGTAACATGTGCACGCACATGTGTGTGTCACAATCCTCCCGCTGCCACCAAGGCCAGGTACACAGCATACGGGACCAGTGGTTCATTCATGAAACATTTACCAAGGTTGCCACTGTGGGCGTCATAAAGCAGAATCCCCACTGACTGTATGTGTGTGACTGTGTACAATACTGTACATGCAATATAGCCATATCTGTGAAGAAACACCAGGGCAAGGTCAGCATGCAACAGGGGCTTTGACGCAAGCAATGAAAAAGAACACATGACATCGATTAGAATGTGTGTGCGTTGGGGGGGTGGGGGGGGGGGGATTAAAACAAGGATAGTGAATCCAGGGTAGGTGTTTAATCAGATAAGGAAGAGATGTGGGTACAATGTACAAATACCATTAAATAAATACTTCAGTAGACAACAGAATAGAGAGAACGAAGAAAAGCTATAATGTAATCAAATGCAAGATAGTAACAGGGAATTGTGGGAGCTGTGAGCTAACTTGCTCTCACCCGTCCAGTGCCCGTCTTAAACGCATCTAAATCTGAGTATCCTTCTCTACAAATGCTGTACGTTATTTCCACAGCTGCAACGCTGAAATTCTGTCACAATAAAAAAACAGTCCACATTGGAATGTATACACAAAGGAAGTAGTAATTGTGCGGTTTGCCAACAATGAATTCAGGCAATTATTTTTCAAAAGATGTCAGTGTATCAACATCATTAAGTGTGTTCAAGTGCTCATTCATTATCTTTTCTTTTTTTGGAGGGGGTGGGGGCAGGGTAGCAGTGATTTTGATGACTGACATACTTTTACATTTACAATAAAGCTATGATTAGAAAGTCCCCTAACATGCTCTGATGGGTGGGGTTGAACTTGAAGCCAATTTATACTTCACTGCACACTCATCTCAACAAATAAATCACACCCGCGTGAAGTGAGGGGTGCTCTAATCATCATCAAGAATGGTGGTCCCTTATTGGCAAAGGGTTCCCACCGACATACATTTGCTCAGACACATTCTCCGTTCAGGGTCAGACAATTTGTTTGTTCAGACAACACAAACATTAGTTCTCCGTTCATTGTCAATGGCATTTTTAGGTTTGTACAGAACACAAACAATAAAGCTGTATATAGGAGGGGCTAGCGCCCCTCAAAAAAAAAAAGGTGTTTAATTAGGCTATTCCATTGTCCGTTACAAATATGGCATTTCTGTCAAGTAGGCCATAGGAATATCAAATACAGCTAACCAATCCAGTGTAGCCGAAGACAATGTTTGTGTAGAATAGAAACACAGCAGAGGAAGGGAGCACTAGACAGTAGACCCAAGACTTGAACCTTGAATCTCAATCAGATTAACACAAACATAACCTCTACAGTACAACCACTTCAGAGCACAAGACCACATCAGACCAACAACACACTCATAAGTACAGTACATAATGTCAATGGCATACTGTAGGTTTAAACTTTGTACACCTTTTTTCCTCACATAAAGCAATGTTTTATGACCAATTCTTGACAGGTGCAATAATTCAAAAGTCACTTTGAAAGACTGGTTCAAAAGTCCCAGGGCTATGGCTATGACTATTTCTTAGGGCATTTGTAATTAACTTGTTTTGACATTATTCATTTTAACAGCAGCTAACTCAATATCCTGAAAAACAATAACTAAAAACATGGCATTTCCAAGACTTTGGGAATGTTTCATTTTCTATAGGGGATAGGAGATAGACAAGTTTCTCACTGTAGGTCACTGTAATATGAGCTCTGACTTGCCTCAGTCAGAAGTAGGTAATGTAGTCCATTATTATCGTATGAAGCTGTAAAGCCAAATATACTTTGTTGAACAAGATCGACTGATCTAAAATCGACTGATTCCTTTTTTTTGTTGAGCAAAATGTCAAATGACGGCGCCTTTTCTTAATGTCAAAAGCAAAGGTCTTACAAGAGGGATAATACCCCCTGCCTTTTTCCATTTCAGTACAGTTACTATCTTTCTTTTCGTTCCTCATTTAAGAGAAGCCCTTAGTGACAGATGTAAGTTTAGTGGGTTGAAAGAAGAGAAAGACAACATGGAAAGCTCATTCTCCTGCGTCTTCTAGGTTAGCGGTCTCTTATCCAGATGCTTTCATCTTTTCTCGCTAATTGCTTTGAGCTGACAGTTCAATGCGTTTCTCTGTGGGGCCGGATGTAGCTGCATATTACCTCTCCACTCTAACATAGACTCCCGTTCCCGTACAGGCAAACTTAACCCATCTCCCATTTCTCTGCCTTCCTCTCCACTTTTACTAGAGGGCTTATCAAACAATAGCCGGTGACATGACCCCGATTCTTATATTCATACCGGTAGTTTTGTTTCAAGCTAGGCTCTCCTCTCCTTCCAGAAATACTTTCCTGCCTTTTTGTTTGACCGTTAAGACTATTTTGCTATTTCTTCCACTAAATCCCCCAAGCCATCCATCCTCTCTACGCAGTATGTTGGTCATAGAAACAGACCAACTGCACAGATTGGCTGATCCCTGTGGGTCCTGTATCGGCAATGTCAAACCAGTAGCCTCCTGTCGTTTGCACTCCTGCCACTCTCTCATCTTTCCTAATTAATTTAGAGCTGTTCTCTTCTCTATAAGAGCTTAGGCTTGGAAAGTTGGAATGTGTCTGGTACTTGTTATTGAGGAGACACACACACACACACAAAGGATTCAAGGATTGCAGACTGCAAGGAACAAACTTCAACCTAGTCTCTCGAGACAGACTGTTGACTCGCATAAAATTCAAACAAGCACTCTGCAATTCAGAACTATGGAACATTATATAGGTAATTTAAGCAAGAATACAACCCCCAGGATCCACACAAGCAAAACAAGCTTGACTACAGCCGTTAAGTCATAGCCTTTTAGTCCATACAGTAGCCAACGTCATAAGTCCTAGTGGGAGGCTTACTGGCTTCTTATTCTTAACCTAGATAGAGAACATGTGTGACTGGCTGCATATAGTAACAGATGGTCATGCAAATAGCATAGATATTATATAACAAAATCAACAGAGACAAGCATATGCCATCTATTTAATTGAGAATCTGATTATATTTGAATAAACAAACTTGGCTTTAAATTGAGACGATCTAGACTTCTCTTTCCCTATGCAAGGCAAGCATGTCAAATTACAGTCAAAACATGGAAGTTTATGTTTATTACTCTTCTACAGAATGAGACAACTCCTCAGATTCAAACAACCTTACCTGGCAAACGGAACAGTAGTGGAGAAAGAAACAGGCGCTGACAAAGGCAGGCACCGCAACGGAACCAAAGTGAGAGTGCAGCCAGCAAAACATACTCTGCACCTTTAGCATAGCGTCCCCCCAGGCAAGTCCCACCAGCTGCATCCACTGATGCCCTGCCTTCCCACCAGCTTGTCAACATTTATCCACTTCTTTAACCTATAGCATAGCATTATTTCTGTGCCAATTCTTCGCTCTTATTTTTGTTATTTTAGCCATTTAGTCATTCTGTCTGCAGCTTACAGAGCCTTGTAAATAATCCTGCTCTACTATGAGGTAACACTAATCTCTCATTTTCACACCGACATACCTCCCCATTCCAGACCTTCCCATTCCCACAGTAAAATCCTGAGTGTGAATTTCACTCGAGTGTGTAAAAACTGACCCATTTTGCTGTGCAGTGCATTCACCATTTCTCCTGTTTCGACATCCTGTCACTCCCCTCTTCCTTCTGCCTCTACTCCACTTTCTCAGTATCTGATATCTCCATGGTGTTTGGTGTTCATGTTATTCATCTACCTCCAGGTGTTTTCTCCCTCAGAAGATGTCCTGGCTGCTTGCCTGAACAAGTTGTGTTTTCCTTTCTCAAATATCCTCCTCACCGCTCTGCTGCTCGTCCATTACTTGTCACCTTTTTGACAGATGCTTTTTACTTATTCACATGTGTTTTGTTTTGTTATTTAGTTTGGTTTTTGAATGACAATAAATGTTACTTAATACTGTTATTTTATACATAGTATGCAGTTTAGACAAGATGCTAGGTTTTATATTGGTATGCAAAATTAATTTAAACACCAAATTATTGTCTTTGCAGAGCACTGACTGTACTTTATATTTATTCTGTCATTTGTTGACAAGAATGCATGCCATTCAGTCTACTCTTGCACTTGCGAAGTTGGTAAATGCCTGAATTTATGGCAAGCAGCATGTTTGCTTTGTACGACAACGTATTAATGATAATTACTATATACCAGGCTGCTATCCAATACTGAATATCTCACAAACTCACTCAGGGGAAAGACATCTCCTTGTCTTTCTGCATCTAATCTCATAACCATCTTCAGCCTCGTGCACCACAATTCAGACAGAATTCACCGTACAACCCCTCTCCAAAAATAACTGGAAAACTGATATTTCTAGGGACAGTCGAAATTAGCCCTGACTGCCAGGTGGGGAGAAACACTGTGCTATTAACCTATCCCAATAGACGTGACTCGTCCTCTACCCTCCCCTCCCAATGTTCTTTCTTTTGTGTACTTTACAGATTCCTCTGCATTATTAATTATGCAACCTGGCTGCAGGTAGGTGTGTGTGTGTGTGTGTGTGCGCGTACGTAAGGAAAACCTGTCAGGCAACTATTATAAGCTACTGTACAGGAGGAAACAATATGAATACACGCTGTATTTGTTCAGGTGTTTTAAGATCTACACACAGTAGAGCTTTTTCTCAGATGTTGCTTTTATTAAACTACATCCCTTTGCTTTGGCTTGGCCCTTTAATGCTCAAGCAATGCAAATATCTAGCCTGTTCGCAGCCTAGATTGTGACTACTTATAAGAAGCTCTGTTTGTGCGCAGCGTGTGGGATCGCTGTGTGGGAATTTGTATAATGAGTGTTGGGGGAAACACTTAGCATTGTGTATCATGCAAGTTAAAGCATAAATCAAACGTTCCTCTGTAAGGCACATGTTCAAACTTCTGCGTGTTTATTGTGCTTCATATTTTCTCTTATCAACTTTTGTTTTTGTTCCACTGTCTATGTCTCAAGGTATTTCAGGAGAAAATATGACGCTTTCACTAGACTGTGTGTATGTGTGGGGGCGGGTTATTTATAAAATGTGTTAATGAAGGCCTAGCCGTTATTTGCAGGCATTTACATCTACTAACATTCAATTGTCAGAGACTCAGAGACAGACAGAGCTGATATTGTCAGAGAGCGAGTGAAAGAGTAAGAGAAAAAAAGAACACCATGTCAAAGATGTTGCCATGGTTTATGACTTTCATCTCATTTTTCCATGTCACTCATGCACACTGAACTCAATTCTAAAAGCGAGATGTCAGAGTGCGTATGTGTATAATGTGTCTGAATATGCATGTGTGAGGAGCACGGAGCAAGTATCTCTTCACGTCAGTGAGCGAGCATACTTGTGTGTAACTGGTTTTGGCTGTGATGTAAACATGTCATCATAGCTTACACAATTTCAATAACAGCACACACCCTCGTTTGCTGTAGAGCTGGGATGGCTACAGACACACTTCTCACAACCATAGATGGAAAAACATGCACATTATACTAGGATAACTAATCGAACTATCATAACCACAAGTTAGTGTCATCACATTTGCAGACTACTAAAGCATTTCAAATTGTCCTCTATCCTGCTGATGATAGTCATCATAATAATCAAGTTATAGAAGCTGTGTGTGTGGCTGTGTGCATGCGTGTGTATATAGTTGTCTTCGCCAGGCTGACAGGACTCACAGAAGGCAAAGACCTCGCCAGCCTGGCGAGATAGTAGATACCTTTTTCTAGATGTATTAATTTATTTTGTGTATGATAATTTAGCATGAAGTATTTAACCACTTAAACCCTCTAGACTGGATAAGTACAGTTGACACTGTACTTGTCTTGGACCACTTTTTTCCATCTACACCAAATTTCTTCACCAAAAATACTAGATCTACAAGCTCACAACATCATGACGTGTTGTGAGCTTGTAGATAGGCTATTTTTGGCAATCGTTCCCCCCAGAATATGTATGCTGCTGGGGTTCAACTGTTAACATGGAATACAAGATTTGTAGGATATTTTTATTATAGTACAGAATAAGAGAATTAAGCTAAAATGCTTCATGCAGCTGAATTCAGGCTTATGTTTGTGCATGTCTCTGGAAACAGACATTCACACTAGCCGCAATTTGCAACTCTAGATTTTTTTACAATCTGTTGAATCTAGAGTTGCAATACCCTCCATCCACTTCCTATTCATGATTTTCGGTTTCTGATCTGCTGGTCTTAAATGACGTTAAACTCACCAACATTGCAGCTGTAGTCCAAGCTTGAATTATCCTCTTTCAATCTGCCGAGCTTGTTTTTCATAAAAATCCCCCGTAGACATGTTATGAGTTACTTTCTGTCCAAAATATTCCAAGAGTGACATTTCCGAGCCGCCATTTGTATTTTTGCAACGTGCCGTAAAACAAGATGTGAGGGGGAGCGCTTGTTTAATAGAAGGCTGTGTGTGATGGGGCGTCGCACTGTGTCTGCCTCTTCTTTGGGTGTCTTACCTGCGCAGGTAAGATTATATTAAACAAGCGCTCCCCCTCACATCTTGTTTTACGGCACGTTGCAAAAATACAAATGGCGGCTCGGAAATGTCACTCTTGGAATATTTTGGACAGAAAGTAACTCATAACATGTCTACGGGGGATTTTTATGAAAAACAAGCTCGGCAGATTGAAAGAGGATAATTCAAGCTTGGACTACAGCTGCAATGTTGGTGAGTTTAACGTCATTTAAGACCAGCAGATCAGAAACCGAAAATCATGAATAGGAAGTGGATGGAGGGTATTGCAACTCTAGATTCAACAGATTGTAAAAAAAAATCTAGAGTTGCAAATTGCGGCTACATTCACACTAGTCATAATAATCTTATCTGTTGATCCCCTCCTTCAGATTGGTCATAAAGACCACTTTGAGGCCAACAGAGTGTGCAGGGAATAAAATAAGTGAGATTTTGCTTATATTACATTCCAGTCTCACCATTCTTTGTGACTTTTAGGATTCACAATTTTCCCAGGAAAAGCACTTCTGATGCCCTGAGTCTATTTTCAGTAGACATCCTGTTCCAATGCGAGATCAAAGGCCTCAGACTCAGGAGTCAGGCTAAAACTTTACATTTTGTTTCAGGACCGGAAAGCTGTCAAGAAAAGTCAAGGCCCTAGGCCTAGATTGACCTCATGATAGATGGAGCCGTGTTGTAGGATGGATGGACATTGTTGTTCTTTAAATAGCAATAAAAGTTTATAGAAAAAAGTTCTACAAAAAAATAACGGGATAGATTATATATATATTATATATATATATATATATATATACATACATATATACACACACATACATACATGGTCTTCATTTCAACAAACACGATAGTACTTGTACATGGCCTTGTACATGGATCCACTCCTTTAAAAACAACACTGCCCTTAAAATGATCAGAGAGCTAAAGTAGACTATGCTAAGTGCATCGAGACTATATGCACTTTGGCCCTGGCTTTGAAAGCCATTTATATCTGTGGAGACGCGCTTTCTAGGGTGTATAGGCCTATTATATTTACACACACACACACACACACACACACACACACACACACACACACACACACACGTATGTCTAATATGAATGAACTTGCACGGTGAAATTAATTTTTTTTCATGTTTTGTGAAAATACATTTTAAATGTTAACTTGTCTTACCCCAGTCCCATCGTCTGGGCTGCCCAGAGCCTGACACCTGGCTGGGGACATACTGGACTCGAGATCACTCACAGTCAAGAAGTCATCCTCGACCTCGGATTCCTCAAATGACGAATGAGAGGACAGGCCCACCGAGGACGAGTTGGAGTCTTTGGAGAGTTTTCGGGGAGAACGCATCAGCGCAGGGGACCCTCCACAACCACTGTCCGAGCAGGGTGACTCGTCATCAGGGTGGGGTTCCAAGCACTGTCCGCTAATACACAATCCAGTAGCCTGGGGTTCTGGCGTCCCCAGTGACCTACTGGGGCTAGTGTCTCTAGTTATGATAAGCTTAGGGATAGTGCCAGGGAAACACTGGCCTCTCTTAACTTTAAGTACGTGGATCTGATCTGAGTCCGTTCTCGCAGCTTTGGGTTCACATGAAACAGTATTACAGTCCGATTTAGTCATATCAGCCACCGTATCGTTCTTTGTGTGCGTGGACAAAGATTTGCCCGCACAAAATCTGAGCGATGCCAAAGTCCACTCAGTCTCCTCGCCAGAGGTGCTCTGTCCAACTGGACCTAGAGAAATCTCTGATAACGCGCTGACTTCAGAGACAACACTACTCTGGATGTTTGCTTCCAATGGCTGGTCTTCCATGGCCGTCGCTGAGGGATCCGAGGCATGGTCTTCTCTGGTAGATTTAGGCTCCACACACAGCTGAACCACACCGCCCGTCGTTCTGCTGAGTTCAAGGGGCAGTGTATCCAAACACGATGCATCGGACTGTTTTGCACCGTGGCCGTCTACATTCCCATAATTATGTGGATCATTCGGGTTTCCCAAAACCATACACGTTTGGTCCCCTTCGATTTCCAACCCCTCCCGATCGCCCAGCAACGTTCGCTGCCCCTGACAGGCGTGATCTTGGCGTGTTTCCGAATCAGCAGATACAGAAGCTACTTCAGCCAGGTTGCTGTCTTGAGGTTGCAGTTCTACCTGCGGCAATTTACATTTTATCAGAATCTTGTTTAACCGGTCATCCCGTCGTTTGTTCTTATATCCACGGATACGAAGCCGTTTGGCTGTCGCGCCTGGTTTCCATTTGGTTTTGCCTGGAGTAGCAGTGGTGTTCGACGAAGTCTGTCCCATCCCGCATGCCGTAGTAGTGCACAAGACAAGACACACCCTCAAATACTGTGATGTGGAGGCGGCGGGGCAATTTAGGACACCCCGAATTAACGAGTAGCCTCGTTCCTAATTAGTAATTACTCATCTGCGAAGAGAAAAACGACACTTTCAAGTATGCCTCCCCTATGATGCCTCCCCTTTCGGGACGGGTAACCTCGCGTCACCAGGCTTTCCACATCGGAGGAAAAACGTCAATATTCCCTGTTAGTCACATGTTCCAATTGTTGTTTAAAGATTGTGAAATAATAACTTCCGCGCACCATTTCCTCTTCAAATACCGGTAGCCTATGTTTAAGGATACCTGAGGGAACAAAAGAAACCCATATGAATATTGTCAGCAGCAGCATAAATAACTGTGACTTGAGAACAATCAAGCAAAATATCTGACGAAAAAACAAAACAACTTCACTTGATTGAAAATGTACAAAGGGGTAAAGTCGGGCAGAATGCTGCCCTCTTGTGTTTGTAGACCTGGGGCATTTTCATCAGTATATTCCTGTATTTTACAACAGGCCTAGTTAAAGTAGACCTAGAATGCCTGTGATCATTTAATTATACTGTATGAAACAACAAGAGCCGTTCTAGGGCTATAGTTAAAGTAGCTACATCTAAAAAATACATGTTAATTGATAATTAAGTGGAAAGCAACAAATACTAAACTGCCTTGCCATAGTCTACTAAGGAAATACACTATACAATAGTCTACTAAAGAAATACACTAAACAACAGTCACTAAAATAGAATATAAAATAAAAAATAATTCTGTATGATGCATTTTATCACGCCATTCATGATTCCAGAGATAATGTGTAGTGACTTGTGTGAGTAGCATAGTTGTGTGAGTGCATTGACAAAAAGGCAGAATGGCCTAAAGTCCAGTTAGGTAGAAATTGACTATAAGAAGAGTTGCATCATGATCCAAGGAATCCAGGGGAAATACAACTTTATTGTACATAACTGTATACATACGGTTGAAGAGTAGGCCAAAATGTAAAGTGTGTCGCCAATTTTAAAATCCTATCCCTTTGGACTGGTGGGCATAATAACAATGACCCCAAAACATGAAATAGTTTTTCCATGAAATAGATAGACCTACACACTACAGTATAAGACAAATACAGTCAGCCACTGAGTGTGTCAGAATGACAGCTGCAGTATGATCACACTACAGTAACCCCACTGTCAGGAAAGAATGTTCAGATAGGAAATGAAACAGGAAAGACAACAATGGAAAATATTGGTCATCGTCTGTGCACACACCCCTCAATGTTATTCTTATATAATAGAAATAAGGTATGAGGCATAGTGAATCACACAGGAATGATGGCAGAACTTTGGCATGTGAACACCATGACCCTAATGTGGACCGCAAATTGTGGACTCATAATTATAGCATGTTATGTAGACAGCACTAATGTTCTTGCTTAATGTAAACCGCTCTGGATTAAGAGCGTCTGCTAAATGCCTAAATTGTAAATTGTGTGTGTGTGTGTGTGTGTGTGTGTGTGTGTGTGTGTGTGTGTGTGTGTGTGTGTGTGTGTGCGTGCATGCATGCGTGCGTGCGTACATGTAGGCTACACATGTTGGTCTGATTGATGAAAATTTAAAAATTCCCAGATTAACTCAAACATGATCACAGTAACTTTGTTTCTTAAACATTCATAAAGAATTACTAATCCAATTCCCTGGAACTGAAAAGAAGGGTTCAAGATCTCATTTTAGAATATCACAACTAAAAGTGTTATACAGAAAAGAACTGAAACTAAAACTAAATTGTTTTTAAATCAGAAGCTCAAGCAACATCTTTCTTATTTGACATCTTCATGGAGACTTTGGGATCCTAAGAACGAGTCAAGACACCATTTTGAGCTTTAACAACAAGATTACTAAACTTACCTTTAAAAAGCATTTTGATGTGTTTTATTCCGTCTTCTCACTATCTGTACCGGCATGTGTGTGTGTGTGTGTGTGTGTGTGTGTGTGTGTGTGCGCTGATGTGCGCTTAAGTAAAGGGTGTGGAAGGGATGTGGCTGTGCTACTGTGTGTCTGAGTAATAGTTGAAGTTGAAGAGGAAGTACTTTTAAAAACACGTAGACTTATGTGTTGGTTTCCTTTGTGTTCCTTCAGATGATAGTTTGAATTAAAGGTTTTATGACATTCATTTTCATTTATTTTTCTTTTTCTTTTTTCTTTTAGGTTTTATGACCTCAATTACACCCAAAAAACCTGAACTTTGAACATTCAGTGGATTTTCATTGGTCTGTAGTTTTCTTTGGGGTTTGGAAGCCTTTTGAGCTACAATGAAAACAGGCAACACAGTGAAAACAGTGACATCTGCTGGAAAATCCCATTGACATATATGGGATTTGCAGGCTCTTACATCACGTTTTTTGGGTGCAATTGAGATTAGAAAACCTAAACAAAATAAGAACAATTCCAAAACCTTTTTTTTAATGTCACAATCCCTTTAACAGACATAGCCCCCGAACAATTATTAGGCTAAACAAATGCTTTTAATCTGAAACAATTATTATTGTTGTTGTTTTTTTTATTCCTGTATTGATAGACTATGACGTGATTGTTGGATTGCTACACATTCGAGTTCTAAACAAATAGTTTTATTCTGACTCCAAAATGTTTCCGTGGCTGTAAACAAAGCAGCAGCAACAGGTACTTAGTTTACATAAGAAAGATAAGTGCACTGTGCAAATGTATTCATAGGCCTATGCATCTTTGTCTTAAAAGGATCCCTGGCTAATGAGACAAATACGCCTTAAACTAAAATAAAATAAAAAAATAAAACCATTTATTTCTTTCATAAAAAGAGAATCTTTCACTCAATAGGAACTGCTCCTGTCACAAGTCATATGTCCATGTGTGGTCCAGCCCTATGAATGTATGGAATGCACATGCTAATAAAAATATTGCAAGTTGTTTTTTATTAGCATGTGCATTCCATACATTCCATATAATAGGGCTGGACCACACATTGGCATATTACATCATCAACTTGCGACAGGAGCAGTTCCTTGAGTGAAAGATTCTTTATTTATTTAAGGTATTTATTTATTTATTTTAGTTGTAATGCTTTAAGGCATATTTGTCTTATTAGCCAGGTATCCTTTTAAGCATTCAAGTATTTTCAACCTATCTTCATATAATTGGAGGTTGGGGACATTGAACAGGAATGGATAATGTTCAAAGCCTCTATTGCTGAAGCTGCAGCTGTGAGCTGTGGTCAGTTTGGTGCCTCAATGGGTGGTAACCCTCGAACACCCTGGTGGACAGCAGAGGTCAGGGAAGCCTGAAGAAGGAGGCCTACCTACCTGGGTATTTTATTCCAGGGGACTCCGGAAGTAGTTGCAAGGTACCGACAGGCCCGAAGTGTGAGTGACTGAGGCAAAGCAGCCTACTCTCACCTGTGGTCATGAAGGGTCATGAGTCATGACCGAAAGAATAAGGTCGGGAATACAAGCGACCAAAATGAGTTTTCTCAGACGGGTGGCTGGTATCTCCCTTAGAGATAGGGTGAGAAGTTCAGTCATGCAAGAGAGACTCGGAGTAGAGTCGCTGCTTCTTCGCCTGGAAAGGAGCCAGCTTAGGTGGTTCGGGCATCTGGTTAGGATCTCTCGAGCGTCTCCCTAGAGAGGTCCTCGATGCACTGTGGCAGACCAAGGCGCAGTTGGAGGGATTACATTACATCGACTCACTGGCCTTGGAAGTTGGAACGCCTCGGGAATCGGGATCCCCCAGGAGGAAGTGTTGCTCGGGAGAGGGAAGTCTGGAGCTCTCTGGTGGAGCTGTTGCCCCTGCGACCCGACAATGGATAAGCGGTTGAAGATGGATGGATGGACGGACCATGCGCAAGCATGTCGCTAAAAAGTTTAACACAAAAAGTCCCAGGCGGAATTACATTAGGGGGGTGCAATCAAATACCTCCTTTTAAATATTTATATAAAAAAGATCAAAATAATACAATTGTTGATTATGACTCATGATGATGACACCTGTGTGCCCAGTTCTTCTCGGGGCCCAGTTCTACTGTAGCCTAGGTGTGCCGCAGCACGTGTTCAGGGTTGACCGTGACGTCACGACTACCTAGTTGTTACGTCATCTACCTAGTCGTTACGCCATTCCCACCCTTTATAAGGCATCTTGCCAGAACCATTCTCAGTCGGATTATATACTTCAATCAAGTCTGTATGAGGATATAAACCTAAGCCTTAAAACTAAGCTTATCTTTAACTTGTCCATCTTTAAATCTTTAGTCAAGACTTTACTCTGCAAATAGTTACATCTGGTCAGCACTTCCGCTCTTGTGACCACAGAACATTCTACGTGCACTCACTGCCATGTAGATTTAGCTCATATGCAGCAGCAGCCAGCAGGCTAGCGGCGTTGGAGTTGGAGTGAGATGTCTACAAATCGTGTCCGAAACGTTCTACTCGAAACGCGTACGCGTTGGAACTTGTGACACTTCTGACTTTCCGTAGACGCGGAAGTGTTGTTTCACAACGAGCTTCGGCTTGAACCGGCGTGACTTTGAACCACTCGTGTCGTGGGTGAATGTGTTGGATACATAGACTGTAGGTTGGCTGTTGTGTCGACAGACTCCATACACCGGTCACCGCCGATATGAGGATACTGAAAGCAGGACTAACTTTAGGAAAAACACACCTTCTCGCACCAGGAACCGTCACTCTCAAAAAGGTAACATTTGCCTATCAGAATAGTAGCCCCATATGTAGCCCCTTTCGGGACCCTACGTAAAACTTTTTTGATATTTGTCAGAAACTTCAGTAGCATTTGGGTTCTGCTTGGAGGGCTACCCCATATGTAGCCCCGCTTGGAACCCTACGTACAGTTTGTTTACACTTGACTACACTGTACGGGTTCCGAGCGGGGCTACCCCATATGTGCCCTCTCCCTACGCTCATTGAATGATTCTGTAGCTACAGAATGAGCGTAGTGCTGAGGGAACATACTGGGGCTAAGATTAGAGATATCAGAACTGTTGTGGCCATGACACCAAACGCTATAAACAGTAGGCCTTCACAGTGCATTCGCATCAAGAAACAGACCAAATACCTGGTGGATATTAACTGTGTAATGTACGTGTCATTTCATTGACAGGTGCTCATCAATAGCTGTCGGACATGCTCCTCCTCTGGCATCTTCCCCAACGAAAGGATCCGCAACATTGGCATCTCTGCCCACATTGACTCTGGGAAGACCACCTTGACTGAACGTGTACTCTATTACACTGGCAGGATAGCTGAGATTCACGAAGTAAGCACCCGTATTCATCGTCACCAGAGGCGTCAGGTTCCTATAACGGCGGTGGGTGCAGCCCCCCCCCCCTCCCCCCAGTGGTGGAAAAAAATCGAGTTTTGTTTTTTCGGTTGGTACTTTATTTACAGTTTGCTAATGAACACAGTGTTTCAGTTCACAACGAACACATTAAATTGTTTCAGCATCTGTGACAGTTTATCAGAACAAGGTGATTGAGTCTTGCTTGTCCCATTGTGGATCGCAAATATGTCTTTAGTCTCTTTAGCCCTGAAAAGGACCTTTCTGCGCTGCATGATGTGACAAGGACAGTCAGCACTTGTTTCACCAGTCTTACGGCCTCTGGTAAAGTAGATATGGCGGTCCCCCGTCCTCACTTTTGAGGAACTCCACGACATCATGAAAGGTAGACAGTGGAACTCTATGCCGCTTTGCCATGGCAAGCAACATGTCACGATGCAGTGTCAGCAGCTCACTGTCAAAATCACTCCCATAGTAGAACTGCACTATGCTTTTGCAGTCGCCCTTCCCGACAAGAAACTACCTGGCAGCAGAACAAAAGCCACCTTATTAGCATTTGAATGCCCATGGGCGGCGGCCCAACACCTATCTTGCGCCCAAGCGCCCCCGTAAAGCCAAAGGTATGTGACTACGTCACTACGTGCATGACAACATGTCCACTGGGGAAGGGACATTTCAGTCAGGACAGTGGGTGCATATACTGCATATTGATATTGGCGCCGCTTATTATTTTGCCCGTGGGTGCTTCTGCGCCTGAGCACCCGCGGAGTTGACGCCGCTGCTCGTCACCTCTTGTCTTTCTCGTGCACACTGTAAAAGCCCGTTAATATTCATCTTTGTAACGTTACAAATAAACACCAGACAAAGCGCTTGGCTCATCCCTTAATTCTGTGTTTTTTAGGTGAAGGGGAAAGATGGTGTGGGGGCCACCATGGACTCCATGGAACTGGAGAGACAGAGAGGCATCACCATCCAGTCTGCTGCCACATACACTGTGTATAAAAACAATAACATCAACATAATTGACACACCAGGTAGGTTTTCAGTGCTATTTGTAAATCTAGAAAGCAAGTCCACCAAAATGATGCAGACCGTTTGTAGACTAAATAGTGGACAACATACAGTACTGTTACTTACTGTACCTCTTTTTTCTTAACTCAGGCCATGTTGACTTCACTATTGAGGTTGAGCGAGCTCTGCGTGTGCTGGACGGGGCAGTGCTGGTTTTGTGTGCAGTGGGAGGTGTCCAGTGTCAAACCATGACTGTTAATAGACAGATGAAACGCTATAATGTGCCCTTCCTCACATTCATCAACAAACTGGACCGCATGGGTGCTAACCCTGCCAGAGCACTGCAGCAATTCAGGTACAAAACAAATGGAAGGGACAATAATACAGTATGTATCTCTCACATAATGTATTTAGCAGCGACCACAAAGGTAGTATGATGGTTCATGCATGGTTGATTGGTCAGTCAGTTTGTAAAGTGCTAGTTGCCATTGATCCGGAAGTATGTACTTGTTGATTATTAAATTATACCTGTATATCACAAGAGGAGATGGCAAGAGAAACCAGAGCGATCAGATATGTAGCCAAATTCACAGACACATCTGAAAACATCTCTCTGGTCTTCAGATGTCTGGCCTGGCAGAGGACAACAATGAAGTTTGTGTTTATTGTGTGTGTGCGCGGAGGTAATCTCGCAAACCACTGCACCAGTCAGTGCCAAGTATGCACAGTGCCAGTAGGCTACAGAAATACCTCTACTATATATTTTTCACATATTTTATGCTATTTTAAAAACATTTAGTTAAAAGTTTGATGAAGTCAATGGGGCTGATCATACTGAAACCTTGTCACGTGACATAGACATGTGATAGAAGACTGACTTACAGTGCGTCACAGGTCAGCCACCTGAAATGTATTTCAGTTATCTTTCTGTTTATTTCCTAATTCTCAATATGTTTGTCTCCTTCAGAACCAAACTGAAACAGAACGCAGCCTTCGTGAACATTCCCATTGGGCTAGAGGGGAAAATGAGTGGTATCATTGACCTTATACAGGAGCAAAGCATATATTTTGAAGGACCTTTTGGGTAAGTGAATTTGACAGGGTGACATTCAGTTTACATAAATGTTTTGTTGGATTCATTGAAAAGGCATCTGTTTTTGGTTATTATGGTACTCTTTATTTGTGTATATTCAATATTAAATTAACCTTTTTGTAAACCGGTCACAGTAGTTAATGGATTTTGTTTTTAAATATCATATTATGTATCGTCCTCTACAGTCAGAATATCCGGTATGATGAGATTCCAGCTGAATTTCAATCTGAGGCTTCAGACCGGCGGCAGGAGCTGATAGAGTGTGTTGCAAATGCTGATGAAATCTTAGGGGAGATGTTCTTGGAGGAAAAGATTCCCACCATTGATGACATAAAGGTTAATCTCTTCCTGTGTGTATTAGCAGATTACGTTTGCACGATTGAAAAAATAATCACAATGATTATTTAAATTTTCATATTTGTAAATTCGGCAGGGGCCAAACTCGATTAGTCTTAAGCAAAAATATTTGACTATAGACTGACCATAAATTTGAGCTACATCTTACTTAAAAAAAATATAATAATAATAATCATCTCACTTCCTTGCTCCGCAGGCCGCAATCCGCAGAGCCACAGTGCAGCGATTGTTCAGCCCAGTGCTGGTGGGCACAGCACTGAAGAATAAAGGGGTCCAACCTCTCTTGGATGCTGTACTGGACTACTTGCCCAACCCCACAGAGGTCCCAAACTATGCCATCTTGAATAATGAGTGAGTGTACACACCAAAATCCTGAGCATTTAAGTCTCAGTGTAAAAAACAGTTCACGTTTTTATGTTCTATTACTTCTATAGTCTTAAGAGTGACACAATCCCTGCCTTCTCGCTTGGAACTGCGAGGCTGCGAATAGACAAAACGTGTCACATTTCAACGCATGTCACTGTTGGCTGAGTTTACTGTGTGGAAAGGGCTTCAGAGTTAAGTTGATACATTAGCAATGTAGCAAAAATAAAACTATTTTAAAAATGGTAATTCAAGTGTTAACACTGATATGACATTTCCATGTTTCCATTATTGTGTATTGTTTGTGACAAATACACAAAGGCATTTGTGATATATTTCATTTTTGTGTTCTGATTTCAATGGATCTAATCAGGGATTCCAGTGAAACCTCTAAGATTGTCTTGGACCCTGCGAGAGACGACTTGCACCCTTTTGTTGGTCTGGCCTTCAAATTGGAGGTGAGAGATGCTATTTGAGAACTAAGAGCATGTACATCTTCAGAATTCACTAATTGTTAGGGTTACGGTTCCTGAGATTGGCGGTCACTTCCTGTCTTATCTCCACTAGGCAGGGAGGTTTGGTCAGCTGACATACGTGCGGGTGTACCAAGGCTGTCTGAAAAAGTCTGAGTACATCTACAACACACGCACAGGCAAGAGAGTGCGAGTACCAAGGCTAGTGCGTCTCCATGCTGACCAGTTGCAGGTCAGGATGATATACATATTAAACACACAGCCTGTGTCAACAGTCACTGTCTCAGTCAAACTTATTATATCCTTTTCTGTCCACTCCAGGATGTTGATCAGGTGTATGCAGGAGATATTTGTGCTCTGTTTGGGATCGACTGTGCAAGTGGTGACACTTTCACATCCAAGAACAATACCAACCTCTCTATGGTGAGTGATAGTAATTGCTCCACGGGGTAATGGGGTATCCATTGTCTAGAATGTGGGGATTGTGGGTGACATTGCATAGATAGACTATCAGTGAAATAAGGATTAAGTTCACAACGCATCACGGGTAGGATTAATAATGGTGCTTAACACCATTATTAATAACATCAAAATCTTATAAAAGCCTATATAAATCCAAAATAGTATTAATAATAACACAAATAGCCTCCAATCATCCAATTGCCATTCAAGGCGTAAGAACAAATGGCACCCTTTTCACATTGGCCTATTATAGCGCCACCAGGAGGCCACAACCTGACCTGGCCTGGTGGAGAGTGGAGACCCGAGGGGCACTTTATCTAGTTTTATATTAAAACAAACTATTTTTGTACATTGACTAAACTGATTGCCTTTGCCATAGATTTAGTATTGTGGTCTGAACTGATCTACTAGCGTTCTCTTATGACGGTTATCATTTTATATTGAACAAAGTTAAACTGACATGTGGCTGTCCTACAGGAATCCATTCACATACCAGAAGCTGTCATTTCAATGTCTATGAAACCTGGAAATAAGGTAAAACATAATACACTATTCTCCCCATATGATTGTTTAAGGCTACATAATATCTGAAGTTTGCACTTAGCCTCTTTCTTTCACTCATACTCTCATCCAGAATGACTCGGATAAATTCTCCAAAGGCATCAACCGCTTCACAAGAGAAGACCCAACATTCAGAGTTCATTTTGACACAGAGAGCAAAGAAACCATCATCTCAGGCATGGGAGAGCTGCATCTAGAGATCTACTCTCAGGTACAAACAATGTGAAAATGCTTTCTCATGTAGGATAGACAAATTGTGTATTATAACTGTAGTTAGTAACTGACTTTTGTCTTAATCTAGAGGATGGAAAGGGAATACAACTGCCCCTGTGTGATGGGAAAGCCCAAGGTAGCTTTCAGAGAAACTGTCACCAGCACTGTACCGTAAGTACTGAACTCATCAAAAAATGCAATGTACAGTTTAAACTGAGATGGTGCTTTTTAATGAACTGTAACACAGTTTATCAAAGGTGTTTTCCGTGTTGCAAACTGCATGCCATTTGGAGTGACTATATTATACATGTTTACGTTTTAATCCAGTAGTTTAATACATGAAGTGCTGCAGGATCTGGGTAGAGGCTATAGGTGGAGTGTGTGGATTTTCCTATATCATTGTAGGCACTACACATTCATGGCACTTGGGCAGTTGTTCCATCTGCAGGGCAGTTGTTCCATCTGCAGGACGTTGACTCCCTCTGCTGGAGCCCAAGTGACGAGCATCTTCCAGTGGATAATCTCCTGCAACATTACATAGATTGCAAATGGAATTATTCTGAGATCAGCTCCATCAGTGTTTGTGCTCAAAATGGGATGCATTTGTTTTGATAGTTACCTGGGAAATCATCTCATGCAGCAGAATATGATAGTTAAACCTCAAATGATTGTTCTCGGTTTCCTGTAATGATGGAAATGGGTCAGCTTTATCAGTTACCCCTAGGCCTACTATTAACATGATTTCAATGTTAATCAATCTACAATACTGCAGTATAATCTGCTGCAGTTTAATCCTGTGTCCCCCTAGCCCCGTTTGGAACCTCACCCTCCGCTATTAGCTCGATAAGAGGTTCCGCGACGGGATATCCCTGCATAGGTAGCAATGGGTAGAGCCCGTCCAAGCGCAGTGTAGAAAATCCTTTTTGCAGTATCCTAAAAGGTATTTCCTGATACAACAGATATAATCTTTAATAAATTAAATCATCTGTAGCTCTCAAAAAATGCTGGATGTGATACTGCGAAAAGGGTTTTCTACTGCACCTGCTCATGGACGGGCTCTAACCATTTCTACCTATGCAGGGATATCCAGACACCGAACCTCTTCTTGGAGCTAATGGCGGAGGGTGAGGTTCCAAACAGGGCTAGTGTACTCAGTCCTCAGTGGGGAAAAACTCACCAGCTGTGTGACATTGGCCACCTGAGCCATGTTGTAGAGGGTGTTCTCAGTGGATTCGTTCAGCATCACAAAACTGGCAGCCACACCCCCCAAATGCCAGAAAGGCTTCATGCTATTGTCAATGTGACCATAGTTATCTGAAATCAGAAAGTCAACATGACTGATAATTATAGTCAATCCTCTTGTATGAGTTGTGATTGCTTTGCTATAGATGTTGTCGTCTTTTACATACCAGGTAAATTATTTGTTGACAACTGACTGGTCTTGTATTGTTCGTACAAGGCCTCCTCTTGAGCTGTGGTGTTGATTGTTAAAAGGGCCTCACATGAGGCATTGACCTGCGGTGCACTTTTAACCTCTTCTCCTGGAAATACCACCTCTGCAGAACAATTTGCTTTTGTCTGCATGACAAGGTGGGAGAGGCAGAGAATGAGTATAAAAAGATCAAGGCGGGGCAAAGCAAGAAGTGGAGATTTAATTGTTGTCATGTAACCATGGTAGCTAGACGGTAAATATATCAACTGAATGCAGCCTAATGTAAGCTGCAATACATCTTTCCAGCAAAAGTGCTTGTTCTGTCTAAAATGGCAGAATATTCAACTGCATGTTATAATCCACAGTGCTCACTACTCGGTCATACCCAAGGGTTTATCAGTCAAAACTTTATGCAGTGTTGCCAAGTTGTTATATAATATACAAATTTATATTACAAAGCTCCATGGATGGGGCCATTACACCTAGTGCAAAAGTAAAGTGTGATAATGAAGCCAATCTTACATTGCTGATCATCTCCTGAACTGAGATCTCTAGTTGATACTTCTTCCCACTCTCTACGTCCTGACAAAGAAAGAACATAAAATAATCAGACTGTCAGGACTAAGCTTTATAATATCTTAATAATTACTGTTTATTTAGATCAAACTAAGTCAGCCTTATGAGATAATACCTCTGATTTGGCACTGTAAACCCGTTGCAATCCAACCCATCGGTAAGGTGAGCCATAGAGGGTATTGAGGTAGTGTCGAACCACATTGGCTGCCCTCTGGGCAGGGAAGTGATCGGGAATCAACTCTCCAGTTGCCATATCATCTTCAACCGTGTCCAACAATTCTGGTGGCACTTCCTCCTGTTCTCAGAGAAAGAGAAAATATTGAAAGGGGAGATTGACATGAGAGCATGAAGAAACAAACTGATATGGGAGAGAGAGGGGGTGTGGCAGAGGACTTTGAACCCCTGGTGTGGACGAGGGCTGTGTCACGGGTCCTTATTATCCTCGGTCCTGAGCACTCACTGAAATTCTAACCTGTAATCCAGGTGTAATCTGAATTTGAAGTAACGGAAAGGAAACGAGTGAAGTCACAGAGAAAAGTAGCGTGGTAAGGATAGATGAGCTAGAACAGAGCAGAATACAGACTTGAGAGACACAGCCAAAGTAGAGGCTCACATGCTTTTCTAGTTCAAGACAAGGAATGGTTGTAACAGGAAATCATAGTGAGAGCTTTACTTACCAGATGGGGAAAGAAAAGTACAGGCCAAGGAAAAACAATGTGAGAAGGCCGATAATGTGAAAGATAGTGACTATAAGGAGGATCTTGCCTATGAATGGAAAGATGAGATCCCTTGTCAGATCTGCTAGAAATACGTTAATATATACTCTAAGGAAATACTCTGTCAGTCCAACTTCCTGGTAGGCAATGACGCCCCCTTCTTAAAGAGACAGGTTCCTGGTAGGCAATGACTGCCCCCTTCTTAAAGAGACAGATGTACTTTTCTTCCTTTATGTAATTGTATTGACAGCGGCCGTTTTGCTCTCGTCATATTTGCGTGTTGGGAAGAAATGCCTGGGGTGGCATTAATTTATTAACTAGATAGCAAAATGGCTGCCGTGTGAATATGGTCAACTTTAATGTGACACAATTGCCAGTGGGGCCTACAACTATTTTATATTCTATTTATATTGTTCATGCTGCAACTTAGAATATCTTATTCTGTTAGGATGGAAGTAAATTCAGACTCTTGCCTTTAGGTTTGACTTCACCCATAAGAAGCAGTCTGGTGGTTCTGGCCAATATGGTAAAGTGATTGGATTTCTAGAGCCCCTGGAGCCAGAACACTACACCAAGGTGGAGTTTGAGGACCAGACTGTTGGCACCAATATCCCCAAGCAGTTTGTGCCAGCTGTTGAGAAGGTACTATATATGCAATTGCTAACTCTTCCGCTTTAATGGTCACAAAGGGAGACTTCTGAACATTATTTGAATACCACAGAACAGATATGAGCAATGCATTTTGAGTACTTAAACTGTCGTTTAAGTTTAAAGTCCTCCCTCATCCACGTCTTCCATTCGCCACCAGGGATTCAAAGACACTTGCGAGAAAGGACCTCTGAGTGGACACAAGATCTCAGGCCTCAAGTTTGTGTTGGAGGATGGAGCGAGTCACATGGTTGACTCCAATGAGCTCTCCTTCATCCGTGCAGGGGAGGGCGCGTTAAAGCAAGGTGAGGGTCCTGCTCATATCACAGATGGCTCCACAGAGCTTACTTTTGTTTGTTTACTTAAATGGTTTTCAGTGTTTCCAAGATATTGTGCTGATGTACATGTTTGTCTCTCTCTCTGTTTTTTTTGTCCTACAGCCATGGAAAAGGCAAACGCCATCATAATAGAACCGATCATGTCTGTAGAAATTGTAGCGCCCCAGGAGTTTCAGGGAACAGTAATTGCCGGTGCTAACCGGCGCCATGGTGTTATCACAGGACAGGATGGGGCAGAAGGATACTTTACATTATATGCAGATGTGAGTACAGTAGTTAACTTTATAGTCTCTTAACCCTTATAGTACATTATTACCCCTCTTAGCACATTATTTGACTGGTATAACTTTATTTTGCTCCCTACAGATTCCTCTGAATGACATGTTTGGTTACGCCACTGAGCTGCGCTCTTGTACAGAAGTAAGGCAAAGCTGAAATGAGCTGATATCAGTCTTGTACAGTCTGTATTATATTAAGTATAATTAAGTAATAATAACTAATAACTTCCTGATTCTCCGCCTCCAGGGAAAGGGAGAGTACACCATGGACTATAGCAGATATCAGCCTTGCCTCCCATCCACACAAGAGGATCTCATCCATAAATACCTGGAGTCTACAGGACAGTTACCTGCCAAGAAGAACGAAGAAAGAAAGAAGTTTAAGAACTGAAAACTGTAACCCAACAATATACTGGACTATGACATGAGCAACTCCCACCCTAAGCATCCAAACAATCTGAAGTTAACGCTTTCTGTGCCATGTTTTTTCACCTCCCAATAATCATGGTCCATACGCGTCAATCCGTTTTAATGATATATGTGATTGAGAGCCTTCTCTGCGCACATTGGATGCATTGTAGTGGTGTTTTCTACTGGCTCCTACACGCGTGCAAGACCATATCTTTTTTAATGGTCACGTGATCAACGATTTCCAAAGTGTTGGGAAGGATCACGTGAATCATCAAAACCATCATAGGTTAGCGGACAGCGACCTCCCGTGGAAAACATGCAAAACACATCAAGGGCACAGAATGCAAATGTAAAGATAATTCAAAATGCTTTCAAAACAAGTCAGATCTTTTATTGTAAATACTTGTATTTCTTCCCTGCATATTGTTAGATTCTTATGAAAATGTGTATTTATTATAATTGTATCCCCATTTGGCCTCTGCTTTCTGCAGCCAGCACCCTTATCTCCATCCACGCCCACTGTTTAGGGGCCGTTGGGGCGTTGTCTAATTTAAATTCAAGTGAGATTCATCATTCAGCACACCTGGGTAAGAAAAGATTTGGATGTTAAGGGACAACTTCAGTTTTTTACAATCAAGGTTTATGTTTTAGGTTGTTAGAGAAAGTAAAAAAAAAATTTCATTTGCTGCTTTCTTTAGTTTTAGGGATTTTAGCTGTTTTTGACAGGGGGCCGGGGGCATTCGAGCATGGGGCTAAATATTTTTTTTTTTTACAAAATATGGCGATTTCTTTTTTTATTATTTACTATAGTCCTAGTGGACCCCAAGAAATTACATCTGGCCACAAAAAATCACGAGATCTACTGAATGTGTCAAACTGCATATTGAGCCTATGACACACAGTGTGGCTTCCCCCCCAGTAGGCCTCCTTCACATTCAGTAGATCCTGTGATCTTCTGTGGCCAGATGTAATTTCCTGGGGTCTATTTACTCTAGTAAGACTAGTAAATAATAAAAAAAAGAAATCGCCATAAGTAAATAAATACATATTTAGCCCCATGCTCAAATGCCCCCGCCCCCCTGTCAAAAACAGCTAAAATCCCTAAAACTAAAGAAAGCAGCAAATGGAAAGAAATTAACTCATCTTTTACTTTCTCTAACCTAAAACATGAACCTTGGTTGAAAAAAACTAAAGTTGTCCTTTAAGAACAGATTGAGTCCCAGGTAGGCTTTTCTTATTTTTAACAGACAGTTAAGAGAAAATACAAGAGAAATTTAAGATAACATTGCTGAATGAGGCCCAATGAATATCTGAAACAATCTGTTTGGACGAGCAGTTGCTAGATTTGTACTATGTACAGACTGTTCCTGATGTAGAGATCTCAGAATAAATTTTACCCCTTTATTTGGACTATTCCTCTGAAACACTTCTTGTTTGAAGAAATGGCATATGTCCCCTGGTTGGGGGTCAAAAAGACACCAGGAATTAAAGTAATCAAAATATATTGAGTAGGGCTGGGAAAAATCGAATATCAATATCTTTCACCAAATATCTCTTATCAATATTGCAACTATAATATATTGAGACGATACATTTTCTTTCAAATCTGCCAAAAATAGCAGCTCTACAAGCTCATGACGTATCTACAATGCGGCTTAAGCATTAATACCAGGAAAAGACAACACTTATTCTCACAATATTACAATATTCGAAGTCCCAGACAATATCTAGTCTCGTCACAATACAAGTTCAATTCCAACCTTGGTTAAGCGTCTCAAAATGGCATCACCCAGATAAGCCAACAGAGCTAGTTCCTTACCACATTAGAGGTCTGACAGTGATTTCCCTCTCCTGCTGTGTTTGGAACACTGTTTGGGTGGGCTGACAAGTCCACTGATCTTGATCCAGGAGTGACTGTTACAACAGGGCTCCCATTGACCACATTCAACAAGGTCAGAACAACAAGGATCTTCAAAGTCATAATCCGCACTGTCAAGTTTTTGTAGGTACACAGAAAATGCCCAACGCCACAGAGTAGGGGAGAGGCTGGAGTTTTCTGTGTGCAGGCAGGGAAATGAGCCTTAATCTAGTGTAGTTATGCAAGAGGGAAGGGGAAAGAAGAAGCTGTCCAGACCCAGCTGCCATCAGTCTGTTTAGATAGCAGGAAAACTAAACAAAGTGCTGCATTAAGTGCATTTTATCTGGTTCTGGACAATGTAATGTGTTCTCAAACTCTGCTCAGCAAGCTGTCAACTCCTTCATTAAAATTAACTGCAACAGACTAGGTGTGAAACTGTTTAGGGGTCTGATTAAATAGGTGTGGGTAACATGATCACTTGATTGGATGCAGCTTATCATTTAGCTCATAGAATTTTGATTTGACCTTGTGGTTGGTATAAGTGAAGAATCTGAAATTATTGTAGAAAATGGCCTTGGAAAACGACATGGCTGGATGAAGTCAGTTATATAATGTCAGATATGAATCATGTTCATATGAGAACATCAAATCATCACAACAAATTGTTTCCATGTGGAGTAGTAATAGACCTGAAACTCACATCTAGTAATTAGTATAATCTGCTTTCACTTTAACACATGTATAGATAAATCTCACAGCCCTCTTTGAGCTCAAGACAAAATGTACAGGTATTAAACAAAACTTTATTAACAAATCCTTGGGGTTCTGTCCAAGGACAATACAGTAGCTGATCACAAGTCACAAAGACAAAATCTCGACATCAAGAACTCAAAGGTCATCAATGAATCACGCTACACAGAAGACCAGACACTACCCTTTCCTACTAACTTTTCCCAAACTGAATGCACACATTTGTTGTCGCCATAGTGCATCATTCTTGAGTCTATACATTGTTTTAATCCCCATATGTGTGATTGTCATGTGACTCATGCACCTATGGTATAAATTGTTACCTCTGCCAGGCAAGGAGGTAATATTTTTCACCCCCACCTATCCATTTGCCTTTTATCTGTTAGTAGGACATCTCAAGCAATTACAAACACATTTGCACAAAACTGGGTGAAAAGGTTGATCCCTTTCCATGGATGGATTTTTCACTCTGGTCTAAAGGGGGTGCGAGAGTGGACGTGGCCTGTCAAACAGAATGAACATATTTTCTGTTCAGTTTAACCGAACGTCACAATACTGAAAAAAGGATTATCATGGACAATGGAATAATAACTGATTAACTGGTCACATGCATCATGCAGTTATATTGGCCAAAAGGGAACATGGTGCCAGAAGCACCACAAGACCGTATAGAATATAGATGAAGCGCCACCCTATCGGAGGTCTATGCTTTACAGAACACATTTTATAGTTTGTCTATAAATCAGTAAGTAATATATAACATTCTATTTTAAAATGCCAGCCCTTGAAGAATGAAGATACAGTTAAGAGACACAGCACAGCTCACTCACTCGCTTGTGCTTCTCACTCTTGTTTCTACACTGTGGCAGCTCTCTGGGATGTGTTGTACTTTGAGCCTTATGTGTTCTATAACTCTGGCTTGTCATAGGGAATTTGGCTTCCTGCGGTTTTCTGCTGTGGGTCTGCTTTCTGCTGCAGAACTGACTTTCACATCCAATGGGCCTGTTCTGGGGGAGGTTATCGATAAGCTCATAGAGGGTGAAGATGCTAAAAGAGATTTCTTCATAAGCTGTCCTGGTGCCACACTCAAACAGGCAGGCGAAGGCGACGACAGGAGGGGCACCAGGGGAGGGTGGTAGTTCCAGATAGGCTAGGTCAGAGTAGGCACTGGGACCTTCGTAGATCACCCAGGGACCACGCCAGCTGTCTGGGTCACGGGGGAACAGGCTGAGGTAAATCCCCAGGTCCTTACGTACATTAGGCCATGTTGGATGGGAGTATGCTACCCAGGTCGGAGTGAGGAAGTTCTGGGGTGACCTAGGATTGGGTGACAGATTAGTAGTGATTAGGGTGGATGTACAGGCCTGGGTTGTTGTGGTAGTTGGGATGGTGGTGCTGATGGATGTGGGAGTGGTTGAGGGTTTGATAGAGGGTGTTACGGTGGTGTGTGTGCTTGTACTATAAGAGGACTCTAGAGTGGAGAGACCCAAGGATCTCCAGTATCGGGACTGTCTGTGATGAAGAGGTAAATTAGCTTGGGGATGATGTAAATGGATAGGGGCGGGGAATCCCACAATGCTACCATGACAACCATTCCGAGGCTCCACAAGCCGCTGTACTAGCTGTCCATTCTGAAACACTGCTCCATCATCCAGACTGAGAGCCTGCACCCTGTAGCCCAACGGGCTGCGTGCATTACAATACAACACGTTGGACCCGTCCTCCTCGTCCACAGACACAACCTGACACTCAACACTCTCTGGCCCCGGCACCAGCTCCCCAAACTGCCAGGTGCGTCCGTGGGTGTCACTGTGGAAACAGAAAGCCCGTGGAGTGGTCTGGCAGAACTGGCCGAAGCACTCTTTACAATCGATGTGGTAGGCGTAGGCTGGAACCAGCAGGCGACCGGACTTCAACTGGATGCCATGACCAGGTCCCAGAGCAAAGGTAGCCCATTCTGCAGGGCGAGGGAGGGGTTATTGTGTGACTGTTGTTTCACATCCAACATTTATATTGATTACATTTTTTTATGTTTACATTTTGTGTTATTATTTTTCTTCTTAAATAACTGTCATACCTTTAAATGCCTTTTTGAGTGGTGCAACCACTCCTATAGACAGCTATGTGTGTGGCTGTGTCCCTGGGTCTGTCCCTGGCTGTGTCCGAGCACGAAAATAGCGTTATAGCGTTTGTTCACCACCAAGTGTCACTGTTGCCCAGCCTAACACACAGACACAGACACACACAGGCCAGGGAGGAGGGCTTGTACAGTACAGTACAGTACAGTACAGTACAGTACAGTACAGTACAGTACAGTACAGTACAGTACAGTACAGTACAGTACAGTACAGTACAGTACAGCACCACTCACTTCAGATGGGTCTGATTTTTGGAAAATATACAGTATTTGCCTTGTCTGATATAATAAAGCAACAAGAATTGGTTGTTTCAAAATAAGGTGATGAAGTTAGCATCATGATGCTTACCCTTCCTTACCTTTAATGGTGTCCCCTATGACCCTTTTGGTGAGGTCATTCACAGGTCCCCAGGTGTCCCCGTGGTCAGTGCTGGACACGTAGCAGAGTCGTGTGACATTCTTTCCTGTCGCAAGCTGGAATGCCTCGGAGGTATGGCCCAGTACAGCAATGAAGAGCAGGAAGAGGGTACCTGTGAACTCATCGTACACGGGGCATGGGTTCATGGACCGGTGGCCCGGTAGATAAGCACTACCCAAAACACGCATGTCGTCCCACTGGGATGCAAGATAAGGCACAAATTATTTAGAAGGGAGGCAATAAATAGGAAGAGTCAAAGTGAGTATTTGGTCAAGGCAAAAATATAGATGGACAAGAGAAAAGGAAAAAGATAGGGGCAAAGATAGAAGGGAGAAACAATTCTGGTGTAAAAAAAAAGAGGAGGTTGGATACTAAACAGAAGAACTGAGAATAAAGGAAGGGACATAGTGCTGTGATGTTTTTCTGCTTTTATTAACCGTTTACCGTTAACCCCTCTTTCACATATTCAAGACAAAAGGCTTATCATATCACTCTGTCCATGTCAGCCTAGCTCAATGTGCATATTACCACTATGAAATGTGTTGCACTGTATTAAGAAAACTAAAATAACCTTATAACCAAATCCAAGACCATTATGGGGGCCATATCCTAACCAAAAGGTAGCTACACTAACCTCCACATAGTTTCTATAGAAGGTTCCTTTCCTCATGACCAGCAGGTGAGCCTGGGAGTCAGAGGGGCTGAGTCTCTCCTCACAGAAAGCCAGGAAGGAATTGGAGCGATGTATGTAGAGCAGTGCTGGAACTCGATATGTTATTCCATTATCCTCCTTATGGAACAGCACTGACCTTGCTGGGAAATGTGCCGATCTCATATTCTACCGTTTGTATTTACTGTGGTGTGTGTGTGTGTGTGTGTGTGTGTGTGTGTGTGTGTGTGTGTGTGTGTGTGTGTGTGTGTGTGTGTGTGTGTGTGTGTGTGTGTGTGTGTGTGTGTGTGTGTGTGTGTGTGTGTGTGCGTGCGTGTGTGCGCGCGCGCGTGCGTGCGTTTTGGGATGATTCCAAATCCTCAGTGGAGCTGCCTCTTCACCATTGACTGAGAAACTGATGACAAAATGAGAGCCATATCAGTCTATACTGTATGTCCCTGAACTGTATGTAAGTAAGCTAGGTTCAATGTGCAGGGAATAGAGATGTGATTTTAAGGGATTCCGGCTGGCATTTGATCCACGGCAGCTGAAAGTATAATGAGAATAGTGTAATGAAGATATTATTCTGTCTGCTCCTCGCTTATCTTGTCGAATGGTCACATGTCAATATAAGACTAGATTTTGGACATTTTAATGTTGTGATATACCAATATTGAGGTATTTGGTAAAACAGTATTGTGATATTTGATTTTGTACATATTACCCAGGCCTAAAATTATAACAAAGTTATTATTATTTATATTTATAGATCCATCCATTATACTTTCTCACACATTCAAAAGGTTACACAATGAAATTCACACAGTTCATTTAACTCAGAGGACAAATGGTACCACATGGACACTTACATGGACTTAAGCATTAAGGCATACATGATGATGTACTGAATGAGCAAACGACAGTAGATTTTAATCTTCAAGAAAAAAGAGTATACTTACAGTTAAGTCTTTTGATGGTGCATGTGAACTGATAGCTTTGTGAGAATATATGTGTCAGCATTTGAATACACTTTCTCTACACTTTGTGGTTGAGAGTGTGAGAATGTGTGTGTGCCACTGTGGCTTGCCCTGTCCCCTATTCAGTGTTGCTGTATGGGGTGTTGTTCAGTGACCCAGAAATGGACCACACTCATCAGATCTGCAGCTTTGAATGAATCAGCAAGATGGAAACCATTGTGCAACATTCGCTTACAACATGAGAGAGAGAGAGAGAGAGAGAGTGTGTGTGTGTGTGTGTGTGTGTGTGTGTGTGTGTGTGTGTGCGTGTGTGTGCGTGTGTGTGTGTAGGCTACTGTGCAGGTATTGCGTGTGCAGGTGTGCGTGTGTGTGCACGTGAGTGTGGTGAGAGTATCTTGTTCTGCCTGGAAAGTTCTGGTGCAATATAATTATTATGGAGGAAGTCGAGGAACCCAATGGAAACAACTAACAAGCCATTCAAATCCTCTTAATAGGTGACCTGATTGTAGGCCTATTGAACTGTACTTTCCTGTGCTTTTTCTGCAAACAGTATTCAATCAATCATATAGAAGTGTTCTCTAAATGTTCTGATGAATTGAAAATAGTGGACCCGGTTGTAAACAAGTGTAATGCTTGATCAGTGTGTCGTCCACAGTAACAGTCTTTGTATTGAGTTGTGCTTTCATGTGAAATGTACCCATTCTGCAAACTGTTATTCAAAAAAGTGGTTGTAACTTGTAGGCAACATGTTTTTCATTATGTCATGGTTCTAAACTTTAAATCAGAAGGACTCCGGTCCGGAGGCTTGTAGAATACGGGACATTACAACCACAACCTGCTCTGTAGTCTGTAAACTAAACTCCACCTAAACTATAGTAAACTAAACTCCCTGAAAGGAACGGAATAATATAGCAGTCTGCGGACGTCATTGATGTGCGACGTAAACCAGAGTTTTACATCGCCGTATAGCCGTATCGCGCGTCAAAAATAGCCAACAATCAAGCTCACAACGCATCTAGCACGCAACGCGCTGTGAGCTTGTATATCTGCTATTTTCAGTGCGCGACATTATGCATGCCAGCACAGTAACCAGTAGGTCTCACATGGAAGTCTGGAGTGTTTTGACGGCTTTTTGGGCTTTATAGTGAATGTATTAAGGTATGCAAAGTGCAAACAAATAACGAGATACTGTATAATGTAATGCCATAGCACGTTTTTGCTATCTTATTACACGCTGTGTCGCTGAACAATATGTTTTGACTAACAGATAGCCCTAGAATGTATGTAAGATCACAGACATTCTAGGGCTAGCTAGACTAGCAGATATAGCTCCTTGATTGATTGAAGTATTTATTTACAGTTTGCAGAATTGCAGTACATTTCAAGTACAACTCAATACAAAAACTGTTAACTGTGAGTGATGACAGTTAAAGCATTAGTAGCATTACACCTTTGATTCATTTGAAAATGCGTGTTTGAGGTTTGATAGCTCCTTAATAAAAAATAGTTGACCATGATTGATTATTTTATGGTGGGGGGGATTTTCAGATAATTCTAGGGGTATCAGAAAACCGGCTACCATACACTAATATTGTATGACAATCTGCTTTAGCCTATTAGGTAGCCCCTCTCGGGACCCCCTGGGTCAGCTCATTCTATCGTGCCAAAGTCTTAAAAATGTCTGTTTTTTCTTCTGTTTATTGTTATCTCAAACCTAGGTCATCATGGCCAGGCAGTGGTGTGAGGGACACTCCACCTCCATACTATGTGTTGGGGCTGCCGGAGGCCCAGAAGGTGTCCTAGCCTCTGGATCTGAGGGTGGAGAAGTAACACTGTGGCACCAAGAAGGAATCATTGTAGGGCATCTCACCTTGCCTGGAGAAGAGGACATTACAAGCCTGGTGTTCTCGCCTGCAGCCTCAGGGATTCTATATGTGTCTCATGGAGAGACAGTGAGTGTGCTTGACCCACGGAACTTTAAGGGTATTGTAGAAGAGTTCCATGGTGCAGGAGAGGAAGAGATCAATGCTTTGGCGCTGAATGAGACGGGCTCATCCATGGCAGTGGCTGATGACTCCGGGGCAGTGAGAGTGCTGGAGCTACCAGGGGGGAAAGTCTGCAGGACCCTCCGTAGACACACCAACATCTGCTCTTCAGTGGCCTTCCGGCCTCACAGGCCCAACAACCTTGTCTCTGCTGGACTGGATATGCAAGTGAGAAATTATCACTTGTGACTGACTGTTGTGAAATCAATGATACTACTTGTATGGTTATGGTTAAATAATGACGTTTTTGGTGTGTGGGCTCTACTGAAGCCTCTTTAGCCCAGCACCCACCAGTTGATGTGCGTTACCTAAGTTCCCTTTTAAGTTAATTGTATGGTGTCACACTCAAGGACTAAATGTCCTCTTTGTTACATTTGCAGGTGATGCTGTGGGGCCTGCAGAAAACCCGCCCACTTTGGACCCTCAACCTACAGGAAGTCACAGAGGAGGAAGAGGAACATCAGCAGAAGGCTGGTCAGCTGTTCAACCCTCCTCTGGTCCACTGTGTTTCTGTGGCCAGTTGTGGGAATGTTGTGGCTTGTGCAGCCGAGGATGGGCGAGTGCATCTGATGCGAGTTGGCAGTGGCTCTAAACTTGAACAGCAGGGTGCATTTAAGGCACACAGTCAGGGAGCATCACAGGCCCACTTTGTTAGTTTCCTCTCCCACCCATACTGGCTTGCCACAGGGGGGAATGATGGCCAGGTTTCCCTGTGGGATCTTAGCCAGAATCCAGTTGTCGCCCCAGAGGAGAAGAGAAAGCTGCAACCACCAGCAGGCCATCGAAGGAAAGCCAGGGGCAAGGCAAAGGCTAAACAGCCGTCTCAGGTTAATGCCAAGACCCCATCTAAGGTCCAGCTAGAGGAAAAGGAAACTGAGAAGGAAGAAGAGGATGAAAAAGGAGAGAGGGGGGAGGAGGAGGAGACCGCAATAGTGGAGGCCGGTCACAGTGCTGATCAGTCATCAGCCTCAGGCAGAGTGCTGAAGTCCGGGCTCAGTCTCACTTTCTGCCATGGGGACAAGGTGAACTGGGTGTGTCCTGCTCTGCTGAAAGGAGAGCCCAGTCTAGTGGTAGCAGATCAGAGCTCCAGTTTGACTATCTACCCCTTATCTGTGCTATAGCTCCGGCCACATAGAAATACATTCTTTTGAATACATTGTACAAAGCTGCCTGGTAGTTGGATAATTCCAGCATCTCCATGACCGTGGAGAGCGGAGGTTCATTTCTCAGATTTGTTATCTATAAAGGTAATAGCCCTGGTCCAGGTATACTTTTTTGGGGGGTGCATACTTAGTTTAGACTAGTCATTGGTTAGACATGGGTTAAGTTTAGGTGTGCTGCCCTGTGGGAGGTTTGGTAGGGTGAGGGTTTGAGATGTTATAGGACTAACCAATGCCTAGTCTAAACCAAAAACTGTCTAAAACTGCACCCCTTTTTTGGGCATAAAATATTGTATTTAGACTTCCCTCTATAGATAAAATTGACCAGATCTAAATAATTTATTTTATGCCCCAAAAGTGGGCAAAATTGACCTTGGATGACAAGTGGTTGTCTTATTTGGTGGAAAGTGCACAGATTCACTTGCAACAATGCAATATAATACATTGAGCAAGGTTCTCAGCTTCTTTGCTTGTAACACCTGAATGTCTGCCCCAACTGAATCGGGTGCAGTACTTCGTTTAGAGTTTTTGGTTTAGACTAGTCATTGGTTAGACCAGTCATTAGTCCTACAACTACAACCTATCTCAAACCCTCACCCTAAACCTAACCTCCCACGGGGCCGCACACCTAAACCTAACCTTAACCCATGTCTAACCAATGACTACCGGTAGTCTAAACTAAGTGTGCGCCCCAACTGAATCTGCTACCAAACTTCACTGTCAGAGCATACCTGCATGCAAGAACTGCTGGAAAATACTCAACTAATAAGGTGTTTATGAAATGCTTTAAGATAAGATAAACCTTTATTGATCCCAGAGGGAATTTCAGGCATACTAGAAACAGCATTTAATGCACTTGATCTATGGGATTTGGCCTTCAGCTGAAAGGTCAGGTTGGCCTGAACTGTTGCATGACAGCTGCTTCTCTTGGTTTTATTCCATCTTAATCAAATAAGGCCCTGTGCAATATCGGAATCGGATACCTTCAGACATTTGATTTCACATAGTAAATTAATTTCAAGATATTTTCATTTAACTCATTGAGGGTATGACTTTCTGCTGGTCTTGTTTCACAGCTTTATCTGAATATATGGTTTGGGATTGTTTCTATAATATAGTGCGATAATGAGTGCTTTGTACTCCTGAACTGGTTACTGAGATGGTTGAAACTAATAGCTTGATAAAGCCAATATTGATGTCCTTGTGCCTGAAAAACATTTGGTTTACTTTCTGTGTACAGCCAGTTACCATACAGTACTTTTAAATTATTTGACTTGGAAACAATGCTGGTAGCTCCTGAACATAAGTAAACCAGACCAGTGTCAGAATATTCTTTATAATTAGGGGTGCATAAAAATGTAGACTCACCATGTGTAAACCTTAACCTTTTATTTACAATCTGAACAAAAACTAAATCCACAACACTCAAGAGAAAATGTAGCTCTATAAAAGAAATGACAAAGGCACAGAGCTGCTGATTAAATGCAATAATGTGCATATGTATTGAACCACATACTGTAGTTCAGAGCTGGGACAGGGCTTGGATTTATTTACATCTTGTTAATATAGTTACTGTGAAGTTATCCACAGTAGTCATGTCACTGACTTTAAATTATCTTGACCCTGCGGGATTTACATTGAATTCGTCTAATCCCAGACCTGGATGTGCCTAAATTTCTCAGACATTGGAGATTGGTGCTGATTTTACAGCTTAGCCAGGCTCCTCTCGAGACTGTTGATGTCTGCGTCACCTTCCTCGGCTTTGGTACCACGTGCACTGCACTCCAGAAACTCCACCTTCATCGGCAGCTGATTGAACTCAAAGTCCTTTCCCTTCTTCCCTAGGTGCACGCTGCCACCAACAGAACCATCCTGAGAGCTCAGGGCTGCTGAGCGAGTCATTCTCAGTGTGTTCCTTTGAGACAAGAATAAGAATTGTAGTTGTCAAACACTACAATCTTTTTTTTTTCTTTTTTAAGCAAAGAATACACATGACCTTGTATTCAAGTTTACAAAAATGAAACCATTTGGTTTTAAATTTTCTCCCACAACTCCTTTCCACCCCTCCCCATCCACCCACCAAACACTACAATCTGTAAGTTTTATACCTCCTGGCAGAGAGGTAATTGCAATAATGTATTTTCTTGGTGTCTCCTGTGCAAGTGCTGACATTTTTAACATTGAGTTTGGCCGCTTGCTCAGGGGAGAAATTTAATTAACCAAATACACAACCACACGAATGTATACAGATCAGACAAAATAAAAATGTATTCACCCAAAAAAATAAAATATTTAAGTAACTTACATCTCTTTCTCCAGCTGTTGCTGAATCAGTTTGGCTGATTTAGCCATTGTGATATCTATAAAAATAGGAAACATATATACAAACAATAATATATATAAATATTGCCATTATGCATATACACCATAGTGGTTTATTTAAAAAAAGAAAATGGGTTTCACCTTGTTTGTTGCATGCTACAATAAGAGTGGGAGCATTCCTGGATATCGCAGTGTCCGTCAACAAAGAGTAAAGGAATTCTGCCACATCCCTTACTTCCTTCTGGAAGATGGCGCTGTCTACCACAAACACAATGGCTCTGCAGGGGCAGAAGAGAGACTATGTCAATGCAAGAAAGAACAAGTCCAGAATTTATATATATATCAATGAATTGACACAAAATTATTAGTCTGATTAACCACGTAACCCTGCATTATACTTAATAGTTCGTACAATGGCGGTCAGTGTACAAACATTTTGAAACTAGCCGATCTATAAACTCATAACTTGTTGCATAACAATGCATTGTGAGTTTGTAGATCTGCTCTTTTCACACAAAAAAAGTATTCAGGCCTGACGTCGAAATTTAAAATGTTTTCTAAATCATGACAATTTTCTGAAAGATTTGAGGCACATTTTAACGATTTTTCTAAAATAGCAGACCTACAAGTTCATAGCGCACCACCGAGTGGCACACTATGAGCTTGTAGATTGTAAATTATAACATAATGTTTGAAACACCAAAAGGGGTTCCCGCCCAAAATGGGTTACCGGTAATAATAATCGAGGAGGTTGAAATAATTGCCATACTGATTTGAAGACGTATTGCCCAGCCCAAATGTCAAGTCACATAAAATACTCTATATCCAGGAAGATATCAAGAGACATACTGTACATCATTTATTATTCACAAACCTGGTAGTAATTTTTTCCGTACCTTGCTGCAGACTTGAACTTCTCCAAGTACTGAGGACGAAGGCTGTCGTGACCTGGAAGGTCTATCAGGGTCCATATGCTGCCCTGCACACATCATTTAACAGACAACATTATGAGCAAAGTTAAAAAGCAATTTTACGAGTCAATATTTGAACTTCCAATCACCCACACTTACTCTGTCGTTTTTGGCTTTGTAGGGAGCACTGCTGTCAGTGATTGAGGTCTGCGTTCTCTTGAAATTCCCTGACAGCAGCTACAGAAATAGAATTGCACAATCAAGTAATAGAATTGCACAATCAATAAATCAGTGGTGTAAGAAGTACTCAGACTATTTTTTTATCTGGTTGGACTTAACACGTGGAAGGAACACGTTATTCCAACCAGTTAGCTTTCCCCTCCATCAGGCGCCCCGGCTGGCCAGGGGGAGGTAGTTTAGAGACCAGAATTACTGCATGTTATTTGTGAGGGTACCTACCCTAGGGGACACGGGGAGAACATGCAAACTCCACACAGAAACTAGAAAGGCCCTTTCGCCAACCCCGCCTCGGGTATGGGCAGTGGGCACTGATGTTGCGGAGGAGGAAACACGCCACCAGTGCCCACAGCGTCCCCAGCGGGAATCGAATCCAGGACCTTCTGTGAGGCGACAGCACTACCAACTGTGCCACCGTGCCCACTCAGATTTATTTTTAATTAAGTAAAAGTAGTAATACCACTATATAGAACAAATAAAAGGCCATTTTACTTGAGTGAAAGTACAAAATATACTTAAAGGGATATTTCACTTTAAAAAACCTGTCATGTTTTCGTCTACTCAGGCTTATGTGAACACCCAAGACAGTTTTAAGTTACTTGATTCAGTAATTATATATTTGATATTCATTTTAGCTGCCCAGCCCCCTTCCTATACAAACCCATTGTAACATCAAATCAAACTGCGTTTTAACCATGATAGATTCATCGAAAACACCCAAACTCTTTTCTGTTGACTGATATTGTCCTTCTAATACATTTTTAATAATTATTTTTTGAGCAGCGCTAGAGGAGGTTATTTTCCAAAATTATTAAAAATGAATGAAAACAGTAAATGAAAAACCACAGCCCCCTCACGTATTTGGAGGGCAGTATCAGTTCAACAGAAAAAAGGTCAGGTATTTTCGACTAATCATGGTTAAAATGGGTTTGTATAGGAAGGGGGCAGGGTAGCCCTAGAACGGCTCTTGTTGTTACATACAGTATGTACAGTATTTCACATACAGAGCCATAGAACAGAGCCATGATTTGTGGTAGAACGTTAACATGTGCGGCATAAATGTGATAAATGCTCCGTTTGTACTCACCCATTAAATTATTCCAAAGACGTGGAGTGAAAAATGGTCCTCTAGTTTTATATCCATGTGAAAGTTCTGGCACAAAACGCGTATTTAGTGAATTATCTCCACTTTTTCAAGAGATGCACACGGACATCTTTCTCTCCGCGCGAGGGGGGGCACTGGAATATCGATGAACCGATTTTAGATACTTCCTGTTGTCATCACAAATTGACCGGAGAAACACAAAAGTTTGCGGTCACACAATTGGCAGGTGGTGTGATTAATTACCCAGCACCTATCGCAAAGCACCTGCCAATTGTGTGACCCAAACTTTTGTGCTTCTCCGGTCAATTTGTGATGACAACAGTAAGTATCTAAAATCGGTTCATCGATATTCCAGTGCCCCCCCTCGCGCGGAGAGAAAGATGTCCGTGTGCATCTCTTGAAAAAGTGGAGATAATTCACTAAATACGCGTTTTGTGCCAGAACTTTCACATGGATATAAAACTAGAGGACCATTTTTCACTCCACGTCTTTGGAATAATTTAATGGGTGAGTACAAACGGAGCATTTATCACATTTATGCCGCACATGTTAACGTTCTACCACAAATCATGGCTCTGTTCTATGGCTCTGTATGTGAAATACTGTACATACTGTATGTAACAACAAGAGCCGTTCTAGGGCTAGGGGCAGGGCAGATACAATGGATATAAAATATGTAATAACTGAAACTTAAAAACTGTCTGTGGTGTTCACATATGCCTGAGTAGACAATAAAATGACCAAAAGTTTTTATGAAAGTGAAATATCCCTTTAAAGCATTTACATTTATTTCAAAATGTGCAAAACGTTTTTGAAAATAGTTCATCTACAAGCTCGCAATGAGTTGGGGATGGGATGTATTGTGAGCTTGTAATTCAGCTATTATATGCCAATAAGCTGTAAAATAATAGTAGTATAAAACATTTCAAAATAATCAAGTAAAACTACCTGTGTAGTATGTACTTTAGTAATTACATTCCACGGTTCCACCACTGATCATCATTAATGTACAGTAGACAACAGATATAGCAACGTCGATCTTCTAGAAGTCGATGTGGCAACAACAGAGATATAAACTCACCCGACTGAACAGCAGGGTCTTTCCAGAATCACACAATCCAACCAGCAGTACAGCACTGCGCACCGTTTTACTGCTGAGGAAATACTTCAGGAAAACTGGAAAGGGACAAGGGTCAGTGAGCAATGGAAAATCAGCCCCATGTTTTCCAACATAATATTATGCTATTAGGTATTAGCAATAGCTGGTTTAGTAACATGAACGAGACTGTGCAACTGACAGCTGTTGATGGTGTGTTGTTAGCCAACTAGCCATCTGGTTAATTCCGTTATAGCAAACCTTTATTTGAGTAAAACGTTATCTGCTACTGAAATATCTTTAGCGACACAATACAGGCTCATGAGGTTTATTGATTGATTTTGTCATTAGAAACTTTTTTTTGTGGTGCACGTTTTAACTCCAGAAATGTTACATGTATGCGAAGCTAGTTATAGATACTAGCTCAACGTTAGCCAGCAACACTGGCCAGTGGGTGGCCTGTGAGCTAACTGTGAGCTAACAGCTAAAACACAAGTTCTCTGCTTACCAAAAGTGATGATAACAGCTGCTAATGCAACGATTATTGCAACGATAAACACTGGGTCCTGGTCTTCCAGTTCCTGTCGCAGGGATTCCAGATAGTTTTCAAACGGGCTTTCTGCCACCTCGGTGTCTGCTGCTACTTCATCCATGGTTCCTGGGTCTGGGACAATACTCTCTGCCTCCATCTTTGTGTGTAGGCGTGTGTGCACTGCCACCGTGAGAGGGCTGCCTGTCAGGCTGTCACAGATTCGAAAAAAGTAGGACACGTGTGCTTTCTTTGTGTACACGCCTATTTGGACAGCAGGGGGCAGTCTGGCTCTGTACCGTGACCGACCGACTCTTGTATTGTCATTGCTATGGCAATCTGAGAACCCATCGTTAAAAAAATAAACGTCAGTCAACAGTCTGTCTCGAGAGACCATTGCTATGGAGACTCGGAGACCGTCGGAGATAGACGGATATATTCGATCCTGTGTGTGTGTGTGTGTGTGTGTGTGTGTGTGTGTGTGTGTGTGTGTGTGTGTGTGTGTGTGTGTGTGTGTGTGTGTGTGTGTGTGTGTGTGTGTGTGTGTGTGTGTGTGTGTGTGTGTGTGTGTGTGTGTGTGTGTGAGAGACGCGCAACTTGGCCTGTAACTTAGCCCCACCATGAGGCTGATTTGAAAACTGTCAAGTGGCATTTCTTCCTCAGCCTATAGTGGGAATAGCTTATGCACGGTTTGGGTCCGTGGATACACTGCCATGTCTTCCTTCTCACAATGCATTTCTTTCATGTGGATAATTAAGTGTGTGCGTGTGTGTGTGCGTGCGTGCGTTTGAAGTGAATGTGCTCATCAGGAGCTGCATGTCGGTTATTCACAGTTACACCAAAAATGTGTAGTGTACAACTACCAGTGTAAGTAACTTACGGCTTAGGCCAGGGTCCATTTGGTTACATTTTTGTAGGTCTACAGGCAACACACATTGAGTTCCGCATGGATAACGCTCGAGGAACGGTTAATTAAGGTTTAGGCTACATTTGTTTCTCAATAAATCATGAAATAATTAAGAAATAACACACCCGACACCGACATGGCCTACCGCCATATATTATAACTTATTATAGCCTACTGCAGTTTTATTGAACACAGGATATATAGGCTGTAGGCATGATAGCCTGATCACGCCGAGTCACCCGGGCTCCTATTCTTCTAAAAGGGATATTGGACATTGAAATAAAACAAATAGCGGCGCATACAGGCTACGCGAACCTAATCTAATGCTACACCGAGGCGAGGAATACGTTTTGTGTTTTAATTGTTTGCATTCATTGTTTTCTTGACAGCATGATAGACGCGCTTTTACGCAAGCATGCAGTCCTGTCCTGATCCTGAGCAACTAAAGTGCGCCTTTACGCAGCGACTGGATATTTGATTCCTTTTAGTTCCTACTTCCTCGGCAGGATGTCAAACGTCAGAAAAACCTATTATTCTTTGGGAAGGGGTGTGTGGCGTTCATTCTGCTTTCCCAAGTATAGGCTAGTTCATCTCTGTCAGGGAACGGGGTGACAAACTTATGAGCGCTCATGCAGGATCTGTTCATTCATGCCATTTTATTCTGCTCCACCTCGGAAATATTTGTCAACCCCGCACTCCAACATTTAATTCTGAATGTTGTTCTGTGCAGCTGAAAATCCACGAATATCTCCATAAGGAATACATCAAATTTAAGTCATGACAATAGCGGTCTTGTACGCGCTGTGCGTGTGGATATGTTTAATCTGTGTTTCGGTGGGAACTGGGTTCATGTATCAGTTCCCTGGGGTAACTGTGCAGCGCATCAAATCAGAACCAAGCGGCATCACCGCCGGACCACCGGGTACCGGATCACGCAACCAACTCAGGTTAGTGCGCTTAAGGCTTACAATAAACAAGACAATAAACAACATTTAAAGTCTAAATAAATATAATTAATTTGTTGTTTGGGTAACACAACTGTGGATAAGTGCAAGTTAGGCTGTAGCCTATGATATATGGTATGATATGATATGATATGATATGATGGGACAATGTCGGGTCTCTGTTCTGCATGTAAAGTGTCTTGAGACAACTTGTGATTTGACACCTTGATAACATTTTTATTTAATTATGATTTATGTGATATATGTATTTGATATAATATGATGGCTGACCTATACGATCAATGTATAACCGTGAGTTATTTCTTTCAAAATGTGCAACATATAGTGACAGTGTAATGTTTTACTTAAACAAGATATTATTTGAACAGAATAGGTTTTTTTGTTTTTTTGTAATCAATTTTCAACTTTCACAACACATTGCAGCATTGAAAATGATTAATTAATAGGCTATAATCTCTTCCATATATCTCCTTAGAGAACTCGCAGTTGTATGATCTTTAACCCATTCTGGGCGGGAACCCCTTTTGGTGTTACATACATTATGTTATAATTTACTGCTATTTTTGAAAAATCTTAAAAATGTGGCGCAAATCTTTGAATAAATATTCTTTCACAGTGAATGTTTTTAAATCAGGTCTAAATTTAAATGACATTGTGTTTTTCTATAGGAACTGGTGTCAGTATACTGTTTCCAGAACAGTGACGTGCCAGGTGCACAATGGAACTGAAACCACCGTTCAGAGAGTGTTTCAGGGCTGCCGATGGCCTGGACCCTGTGCCAAGCTCATCAGGTATACCTGCCTTTTTATCATAATGGATTTCTATTTTCTATTGTTTTGCTGATCAATTTTATTGTTCTAAAGTCAGTAATGTGCAATGGTATAGTCTAATCACTTTACCACTGCCACTTCACAAGAAAGTAGCAGATCTACAAGCTCTCAGCACATTGCAGCGCTGCAACACATTGAGAGCTTGTATGTTTAATGGTTATTTTTGCTATTTGTCATACTACAAAGTTTATAGGGCTTAAAGGAGTAGTTCACCCAAAAAGTTATTTATTTTCTTTCAATTACACACCCCATGAAGCCTTGAATTTATGTATTTCTTTTTTGTTTAATCTCATTCCCAATAATTTGATGTCCAGAGACTCTCCGGTAGCTCTCCGGTAGGAGACAGGCCACGTTTACACGGCAACAGTCTTTAGAGAAAACGGCAAAATAAAATATCAGATGTGCCGTCCGTTTAGACGGAACAAAGTGAAAAACCCTTCCAGAGTGGAAATATTTGAAAAAGCTTCGCCTGGCGTCTCCATGTAAACGGACAAAACGGTGGATCCGCAAAACGTGTGACATCATGGCTCACGTCGGCTCATTTTGCGTATGTTTATTACATTGTGGCTTCAAAGAGTCTAGCCTCGTTCCCAGCCTTACTCACTGCGAAGAGAAATGCCTTGTCACCTAAGGCAGAGAGTGCCTAGCCGTAAGTGTCGGCCGTAACATCTGTCTGATGTATTTCCCCCGGATACAATATTTTTCGACCAATCACAACACTTGTTTAATTCACGGAGAATGTAAACAGATTAGTAAAGTGTCAATGTCATTTCCTTGTGCGGTACTTCCACCAAAATCCTGCTACTTCCGACAAATTTCAGTACTTCTGTTTATGCACTCAACAGTGTGTATAGGTCTCCAATGAGACCATCATCAAATTGTAATTGATAGATTACTCCTTTAAATGATTAATGTGTGTGTGTGTGTGTGTGTGTGTGTGTGTGTGTGTGTGTGTGTGCGTGTGTGCGTGCGTGCGTGCGTGCGTGCGTGCGTGCGTGCGTGCGTGCGTGCGTGCGTGACTATGTGTTTTAATCCAGTTATAGGACTCTGGTCAGGCCTTCCTATAAAGTGGCCTATAGGCTGGTCACAGCACTGGAGTGGAAGTGTTGCCCTGGCTTCGTAGGAGAAGAGTGTCGTGAAGGTAAGCATCTTCCCTACACCCTTCCCATGACCAGACAGCGGCCTTGTGGTTAGAGTGTCCGCCCTGAAACTGGGAGGTCGGGCGTTCGATCCCTGCCGGGTCATACCAAAGACTGCCTCCCTGCTTGGCACTCAGCATCAATGTGTTGGATTGGGGGGTCATGCATGGTGCATGCTGACCAAGAGATGGGTCAAATGCAGAGAACAAATTTCACTGCGGTAACGTATGTGACTAATCGTACGACTTTGACTTTACACAGTTAAATCTGGAGTATTAATTTATCTCTGAAAGGATAAAAAAGGACGAGAGATTATATTGTATCTAGATGTATCTAGCACCCCCCCCCCACCCAATCACAGATGCTTACTTCTCCAGTAGTGAAGAAAAGGGATTGCACTATAAAATGTGGTCTTTATCTAAATCACTCAAAGATTGAAATAAAGATTCAAAGTATTGCTCATCTGTGCCTTGTTAGCAATCCCAAGGAGATTAACCCACATCACTGACTTTTGTTTGGTAATATAACTTGGCAATCATGCTACTGTGAAGCAGTTGGCTTTTAGATACCATTTTAAACAATTAAAGTTGAGAGCATGCTTTAGATTAGACTTTTAATCATGCACTGCAGTAAAATGACAGTTGAAAGGGTGCTGTGGGCTGTGTTTTTTGTACCGGCACCTTTATAGCCCTGTATTTAAGATTCTTCTCTGTTTTAAGGAAGCTTAGCCCCTTCTCTGTCTCTCTAGCCCAGTTTATGGCTCTGTATCTTTCTCTCTACATCTCTTTCTGTCTCCCAACACTTGAGCCCCCCTACAAATTACAAGACAAACAGTTGTTGGCCAAGGAGCAAAGATGTTAATTTAAGATTGGTAAAATAATTATGGTATTTGAGGTTGATTTCATTACATTTGAATGAAGAAAATCTTCCTAGAATTTGAGCAAAAATATCAAGGCACACCATTGTGCTTCTATACACCAACCAGTTCAGAACCACTGACTGTAAGGCTATCACTACTATGCTCTTACATAGACAGACAGAAGTAAAGCCATTTTGTTCCTTTATCTAAATATGGCCATAGATACAGTACAGCTAGTGAAAGAAAAACCTCAAAGAAACATTTAGTTGAGAAGCTTGTTAAAGTGGAAAGCAGTGGGTATTTTGCTCACGGGGAGTGCTGCTCCTGGACACCACAGACCGCAGACTGTTAGCCCAGTAAAGACTGAGGTTTTCACCCCGGGGCAAGCCACCAGGAGTCAGTCAGAGGAAATGGAGTGGGAGGATGGATGGAAGACTGATGTCAGGCTGTCTGTCTCAACTGCTTTCTACTCTTGGATATGCACTGGCTCAAAAGCATACTGAAAAACATGCATTCAATAACAGCTCTTTCAGAAACAGAGACACTGTCTGATATGGTTGCAACTTGATGATGAGTTTACTGCACTGGCCATGACACAGAACTGTTCTGCAATTAATTGGTATCACATCCAACAACTTGGTAGTTTTGGAGAAGTGAAAATACAGTAATTAGCATGTCATTGAACACATTGGCATGCACTAGCTGTCTAAATGTATCCATTACAAGTTCCAACAACAACAGTTACATCAATGAAAGCGTTGGTGCTTGTTAGTGATAATTACCCACACCTAGCTCCATTTTGCATAATTACACATTGTTGCACTTGGACAGCCAGATTTTCTGAGAGTTAAGAAAACACACGTTAATTCTAATGAAATAAACTTGTGCACATATCACAAAAGCTTTTAGAAGCCATTATTTGCCCTCCCATATATTTTTCCAACAAAGATTAACATGTAGCTATATGCGCCGAGGCGGTAATGCCAGAGATTATGGTTCATTTGAGACCAAAGTGGTTGCAGGAGTGAGAAGAAGTAATCTGGCTGTTTGTTTAACCTTTGCTGAAATGTATTTGCACATTCTAATGGGTAAAGCACAAGGAAAATCACCTCCATATGGAGGGAGAGAAGGCCAGGTTCTACTCAATAAGGAGACCTTACAGACTGAGGGTGATGTCACTGACAGTCTGCTTCACATTCAGAGGTGGAGGGAGGATGTAGGGAGACACGTGACAGGAGGCACAGCGCCTGGCAGGGGTCAGAGGTGGAGGTAGAGACACCGAGGAGACCCATGTATAACAAAAGGAACGTGCATGACCAAACAGGTGTGAGAAATATCAGAGAAATTAATGTCAAGGAGGTCAAAGGAAAGAAAGAAAGAAAGAAAGAAAGAAAGAAAGAAAGAAAGAAAGAAAGAAAAACAAGGAGGGTTGAGGGGTCACGTCACATGTAAGTGTGGGGAGCTTAGCTGGGTCCAGCTGCTGCTGCTTGCAGCGACGGCAGCAGCAGGGCTGGTTCTGTGGGAAAGTGGCCCCACTGAAATTAATGAGCGTGACACTCTCCAACCAGGCCTCCGTAATAAACGTGACCATGCTTAGATCAGGTTTTATTATGGGACATGATCATACTGCAGTACTGGGGAAAAAAAGAAGAACAAAAAGATTAGGTTTACGCCAACTTACATTTGCATTCTGATGCATTGGAAGCAACTGGTCTAAGAATAGGTTTAATTTGTGTCAAAACATGGAGTAGAAGTCTTGATTTTTGGCATTAGGAAGCGTGCTTTTGTTTTTTGTTGATAATGCCAGCAGAGTGTGTGTGTGTGTGTGTGTGTGTGTGTGTGTGTGTGTGTGTGTGTGTGTGTGTGTGTGTGTGTGTGTGTGTGTGTGTGTGTGTGTGTGTGTGTGCGTGTGTGTGCACCCAATGTGCACTTCTGACCTTCATACCAGTTATGACATATGACACTCATACCAGTTGTTTTATCAAGAGGCAGAGACAAGAGTCTTACCCACTGAATGACATCACCACTGCTTTTGGTTTGATGTGATTCTGGCTTGACATCAGAGGTCTCCTCATTGTATCCCCAGAGCTGCAGGGAAAGGACACACAAAGGAGACCAGGGTTTGAGTCTCGTCTGAATCCATTTAAGAGATGCTTTGTCCTTCTACTTTCTATGTGTTCTTTCGTTTCATCTGCTCTGCCTTGGTACCTTCTACTTGACACAAAACTCTTGTCACCATTGGGCCTTATCATATAAAAAATCACACCCGTGTGAACTGAGTGGTGCAAATCCACCCCCCCCCCTTCTCTCTCTCATATTAGCAGGCAACAGTGCAGCACTATCTCTCTCTCTGTTTCTGGCACAACAGCGCCACTTTTAGTACTCATTGGTACTGGTGCTCATAGTCACATACAAACAAACAAACAAACATGAATACATGAATACACGGTTGACACGGACATTGCTGTTCCTTGGAGTGGTTGCACCACAAAAAAAAAGACACAATGAGATGGAATGGAATAGCTCATTCGCTATTCCTGTCTTCAAAGAGATCTTCTAAGTTTTGATATGTTTTTCAAAGTAGTTTTTTTGCCTACACAATGCCGAAACTAACAGCATGACACCTTTAGCACGTTTCAATTTGGCTTTCTTGTTTTTGGCTCTGTTAGGTTAAACAGCTTTATAAATATGTCTCGAGTGTGTGGCCACATAATTGTATTGTTGCAAAGCTTGAACTGGTACGTGCTCCCTGCAGGAATGTGGGTGTTTTCAGAATATGTTTTGGTGACACCCTGACCGCGTCTATATTTCTTTTGACAGAACAAGCGTATTGGTCTAGTTTGGACTGAATGTGTACAGTGCATCACAAGAGTTACAGTTTACTTTCATTGGACCTGCGCTAACACATGACGGAATGGAACACATTTAGGAAAAATGTGTTAGCAATTTCCCTGCCGCTAGCCCCTGCCCCCTCTTCATTTTGTCACAGCAGCACCCTGATCCCTATCGGCACACACAATAATTTCTGCAGATATGGGGAACAGAATCTATCAAGAGCTTGTGCCAGGACCTCCCTCTGGAAAAGCTGATGGGATCAGTGACCCCTGGGATCAGTGACCAGTGAAAAGGGGCTTAATAAGTTCAATACTGATTGCACTGTAGTCACACAGCATATCTCTGCTGTCGGGAAGAAACCACCTAACTCCTAGTCTAGGAAAATTGGCCTCAGATCCTGTGCAGCAGGGGCGTGGCCCAGTGCGTTGCGTTTCAAATGAAATGCGAATCAAAAGACAGGGGCGGGTTCCACATGGAGTGGGCGCTACCTCTAAATAAGACGGAAGGGAAACAATTGCTCCTTGAGCGGTGGTGGCCTACTACAATTCAATTTGGAATTGGATTCCCTTCGGACTATTTTCATGGTATGCACAGTGCTTCAGACCGGAAAGGGGAGTGTCCGCTCAGATTCTGAGCGCAACGTACTTCCCTCACAGGGATACGGTCCTTTTTTCCCAGAAGTCTTTCTCGCCCGCCTAGTGGCGAAAAATAAAACTTCTGGGAACTCAGATTACCTAACTCCAAAATGTTAGTTTTTCAGGAAATAAAAAATATACATTTTTCAGGAAATTAAGAAGACTGTTTTTGAAAACAAAGTAATAATGCCTCATCAAAGTTGGTGTTGTGACTTTATGTATTGTCAATTACTTGAATGAGAGGGGGAGAGGTGGTGGAGTTAGTTGCTTTAGCAAACAGTTTGAGGGTCCAATGGAGTTAAGAGGTTTTGTCCAAAGCGCTTTTTACTATTTCCATTGGTTCAATATTTTCGAAACAACACACAAATCTAAAGTGTGTTCAATAGCACTGATTTATGCCAAAAGAAATAATCAAAAACCTCAAAAAGTTAGGAGGTTTTATCCCGACAGCAACGATATGTTCGTTTCTTCTTTTTAGCATGGGAAATTTTCATACCACAGCTGTAAAGGTTTTGAAATCACTGATTCCCGTCTCCAACTCAGAAGGAGCTAAATTATTAGACTCAATTGTTGGAGAGATTATCTCGAAATGTCAGACAAACAACAAATGTTTAAAGGACCACTTCACCACTTTTCAACTGCTCTTCCTATAATTGGTCCTCACTAATGTCCATGATACCTCATAGGAGGGCTGTGATGAGCAGTTCAAAAACCCGTCCACCAATGACATCATCGATGGGGAATCCAAGCTAATAAAAACAGCAGGCTTTCTTTTCCCGAAAAGTTGCATCGAAGCCATTGTTCTCACGATTATAAAAATCTAAATATATTTTAAAACAAATCTTGTTTAAAAAAACGATGATGTCACTGGTGTCACTGGCCTTTCATCCCTCTCTACCTCGACTTGCATTTTGTGACCCAGATTAAATCTCGCTTTTTTTAATGTTTAATGTTTTTAATCCAGATCTCTTATTTTTCCACTTGGCCTTTTAACTCTTTCACCTTTGCCTTTTCTTTGTTATGACAACCCCTGCTGAGCTCACAGTCTTCGATCTGTATTCTTGTCTTCTTTCCACTTATCTCACTCCCTTACCCCAGTGTCAGACCTCCATCCCTCGGCTCCTTTAAGTAAAGTGGTAAAACAGAACCATATCCCACATGTGCTCTTTCAGACCACAAACGTTGCAGCTCAAGGGTATATGACTGATGTCTCTCTTACAGCCCTGGTTGTGCTCAAATATAGGTCAGACAGTAACCTCTGACCCCAGGGAGAGCTATGGGATAGCTCAGCTGTTCCCAGCTCTGGTCTGGTGTAGCTGATGGATGGTCCGTCTCTCCGTGTGCCTGCTGCGCCTTTGCATATCTTTCACAGGGTATTTGTCGGGCATTCCGTCTACTGTCCTTCTTTACAGTACCATCTGCCCGTCAGTCTTTCTCCTAGTGTGTACCTGTCTGTCAGTGGCCACTGGTCACTGTGTCATGCTTGAAAGTAGATTGGCTATACTTTCAGAGACACGGTTGTATAGCCTACAACAAATAAGTATCTGAACCATTTGTGTGATTTTATTGGCCAGACAGTTGAGACCAGGTCAGGATTTTTGTCTGTCTGTGTTGTCTGCTGTAATCAATTCTCATTTTCTCTCTCATGGTCTTCTGACTTTCACTGGGCACTGCTACAGAATACTTCAAAGCAATAGCTATTGTCTGCCATTTCCCATGCATAGCATGTCTCTCTATGCATCCTCTCATAGTATGAGGATGACTGTATGTCTGTGGAGCGGGAAGGGCATCCATCTCTGTTGTTGGTGTTTTAACCACTTGAATCCTAGCATCCTCTATACTGGGCTATACTGGGGCCACGGAGGGGAACATTCACCAAAAATAGCCGATCTACACAATGGCTATTTTTTGGTGAAAAGTTATTTTGTAAAAAAAAAAGGAAAAAGAGCACACCTAGTACAGTGTAGCTCAGGTCCGTTTGACTAAGATTATAATGTCTAAGTGGTTAATCCAGAACTGTTGGTTGTCTTGATAGCAGGGTTGGTCTTGGTGCATGGTAATATGATGAGTGGATGCATTCTGAATGGATGAGGGAATGACATAGAAATTAGGGACATTCCTGGTGAGGGTGTACTGTCATTGTTTCATTGTATTATAACTACGCCTGCTGAGCAGTGGGCTTTTTTGGAGGAGGGGGGGGGGGGGGGGGTTGAATATCGACCCCTCGTTGGGAATTCCAAGATCGTTATCACTAGTGATAGACCGTATTTCTATCTGCGTGAAATGATGACACTCTTTTATGAGTATTTTATAGCAGATTTGTAGACGCAGCTTGTATTCTGGTGAAATGGAGAGTGGCCTGCCAGCAGCTAAATGAAAAAGGGCAGAATTGTCTTGCAATGGAGAACTGGTCATATTGGTTTCCAAAAATAGGGTCTATCCACCGCCCTCTACCCAGTCTGACCAACCACAGTCTGAGAATGATTTAGGGTATGTTTGTAAATGCGTAGATGCATGCATGGCGGTGGCGGTGGCGGTGGCTCAGGGGTAGAGTGGCCGAATGGAAACCGCAAGGTTGCCAGTTCGAATCTGGGCTCCCCCAGGTTCAGTGTCTTTGAGCAAGACACTGAACCCCGAATTGACACTGAACCCTGAATGTGCTGGTTGGTGCCTTGCATGGTTTCCGCCACCATTTGTGTATGAATGTGTGTTTACACACAACCTATGTAAAGCGCCTTGGATAAAGGCGCTATATAAATGCACCATTTACCATTTACCACACACAGAGGCATGCACATGGGTCTGTGGGGTGTTGACATACAACATGCTCCATGCAGCCAGGCCTTATAAGCACGCACGCACGCACTTGCACACATGGCACACGCTTCTGTGTATATTGGGAATGTGACAGTCCCTCTTAAGTTGGTCCAGGAAGATGTTTAAATAAATCTTCCATCCATGCCCTTCCACATGCAGGCAGAACAGGTATTTAGTGTCTATGGAAATTAGCATCCAGAGCTGTGTGCGTCATGGTTTGTTTTGTGGTTGTGTGTGCGTGCGTGGGATTCTTTTTTTGATGGCAGCTTTTGTGTCCTGAACTCTTGTCACATTTGCCATTGACAATGAAAGGAAAATGTACGTTATATATGTAGACGAGCAAATCGACTATTTTGTCCTAACTCAAACATTAAATGCCATCTGTGGATGTGGACGAGCAAATCGGCTTTTCTAAACACAGTGTTTTAATTTAGGCCTATATATATTTATACCATACCATATATATCACATAAATTCAGTTGTCATCTTACATGGTCATGGTGAAAGATGAGGTTTTTTTACAGAGCAATGGAGAAAACTCTGATTTGAGAGTGACGTACTGTCATTTGAGAGTGACGTAATGAAGATATGTACCAATGCCAGGGTTAACTGGCTTTCTATGGTGACGTAATAAAGATATGTTTCAGTGTCGGGTGGATTAAAGGTAATGCCTCTTTGTATACATGTATGTAATCTGAAACCTATCTTTATTACGTCACCATCGAGAGACAGTTATACCCTGGCATTGGTACATATCTTCATTACGTCACTCTCAAATAGCCTGGAACTCACCTATGCTTTTTATGGCATAGGCAGCTCCCGGCAGGATCCGCCGGGAGAAACTATGCGTGACATGAGACTAATTAATTAGAGCGACAGAGAGAGAGAGGAGTGTGTGTACATGTGTGCGTGTGTGTGTCAATTGAACAAAGGTGCAGACGATCAGAAATCAGCAGAGAGTGAGCGATGTTTGCGCTACTCTATGCCGAATTGAAGTGGACTTGGACCCAGACTTTTCTTTTCTCCCTGGAAATAAAAACGTCTGGGTTTCCAAGGCTACTCTCAAATGACGTTACGTCACTCTCAAATCTGAATTTTCTCCATTGCTCTGTAAAGCAAATCATGCAGCCACGGCATACGCATCGGAGCACCAGACAAACAACTTTACTTGATCGCTCTGCTTGCGCAAGTAACTAGATAAAGTGCCCCTCGGGGCACAGGTCTCCACCAGGCCAGGTCAGGTTGTGGCCTGATGGTGGTGCTATAACAGGCCAATGTGAAAAGGGTGGGATATATTCCTCAGCCTAATCGGAAAGTCAGTGAAAGATTTCACGTAAATTGCATGCTGTGTTCATGATTTGAGGGTTTTTGTGAAAAACTAGACAATCCTGCAAACTTTGAAAGCCAATGTTAGCCAATTCGGACGGAATATGAAATATCGGACAGATCTGTCTTGAACACATGACTATAGAGATAGTATGTAACGATTTGCGGGATTTTTGGACAGAATCTGGAGGAGTAATATCCCAAAAATTGTTTTTCAAAAGTCGGCATCCTGGTGGCGCTATAACAGGCCGTTCTGGAAAATTTGGGGCAGAGGTTTATCGTTGGTATCCAGGGAGTGTGTGTGTGAAATACATTATAAAAAATGTCTACTAAAAGTATTATGTATTTATTATAACAACATATCCATGGACTATTGCTGATTGTGGTGTTTCAACAACTTTTATTGCGCATCCCCACAGGAATCGTGCAAGCTTGGATTCTGATATGTGTACAACTGATAGATATTTTACACATTTTAAAGTTAATGAGACAATTCAGCATTCTCTCTTTAATCAAGTAGCACAAATCCGCTTTTTCTATGCAAATGTTGAAACAAAAACCTTTTTTTAATGCATCTATATAAAAGATATAGTAATTGTCATCCATAAGTCATCCGTGTTTTTTATTCTCCTCTGTGTCAAATATGTCTCATATATATAGCCTCGCTGTACTTGGCAAAAACCTGGTTCTTCCTTTCCCTATGGAGCAGGAAAAGTTCTCTATACTTTCTATTTATTTGGCTTCCTAGTAAAGACAACATGATTCTGAATCTTTCCCATGAGCAGAGAACAATCCAAGAAAAATAACTTTTCTTAATGTTGCCGTGGTGTAATCATGCACCCAAACACCCTCTATAGATGGTGGTCCCATTCTAAACATTGCATTAGCTCTCACACAACGGAAGTTTGGCTTTCTAACCCAATATAATTAAATTCCAACTCCAAAAACAGAAATACCGCCTGCCTACCCTAGAAATCACTGTTGTTTTCCTCTGGTTCACATTTATGGTATATTGACTCAGCTCTGGAGTTTTCCTGTGGTGCAAGTTTATGATATAATAAGAGATGCCTGGATCCCAGCCTCATTCCAGCGTCTTGTTGGGGAGACGAGAAAAGGACATTCGAAATGTGGGGCCTCACTACGAGGTTTCAGTAGCATCAATATATTATTAATATTGTTATTATACTTCAAAGTGCATCCCATAAATCAGTGGTGAATGACTGATGAGGAATGGAACCCCATGTATTCACACATTGCAGCCTGTGGTTACTCATCATAACCTTGGTATTGTGCTGTGAAGACTCTGGTGGTCATTAGGGAGAGCAAACATGCATTGCAAACATGTTTAATCCGATTTTTCTCCTCATTAAGGAAACCTCAGTAGCAAGTCACAACAAAGGGCTCACACGGGTCACTTTGACCTCAGATAAGCCCAGTAGTTTAGCAGTGCTTAGTATGTGGGCAGATGAAGGAATGTGTTTTGGGCTGAGCTGTTGATTGTTGTTTCCGTTCGTGGATGTGTTCTAGGCTAGACCAATCAGAGACTTTGTAAAACCACATACAAGGATGATACACACGCACGCACGCACACACACACACACACACACACACACACACACACACACACACACACACACACACACACACACACACACACACACACACACACACACACACACACACACACACACACACACACACACACACACACACACACACACACACATCCTGTCCTATTTCTGTGAAGGGGAAACCTCAATGGCTGTTGTTCTGTGGTCAGAGACTATGATTTTGGCAGACCATAGCTGTTTGGCTCATTTTGTTTTGTGTTTTGCTTCATGAGTGCCAGTTGTTCCTAGTTCTTGGCATTTTACCTCATTAGGTATCCTCACTATAACCACAGTGTGGGTGGCTTCCAACTGTGGAAAAGACAGCTGACATTCCACAGTACTTATGATCCATGAGAGCTTCTAGGTTGCTATTTAGGTTCTTACAGTATTTAGAATAAATGCGGTGTTCCAAGATTGCTCAAAACGTAATTTGTCTGCTTTGCTGTAACTAATGGTTTCACTGTTGAGTGTCATGGTTTGTGAAAGAGATTGGGCAAAATAGCTTCTGGCAACTGGTGCACAATGGGATGTGCCAGTCAAAGTGTGCCGGTGTGTGAGTGCATGTGTGCGTTTGTTCCTGTGTGTCTGCGAGTGAGTGAGTGAGTGAGTGAGTGAGTGAGTGAGTATGTGTAACCCCTAGATGTTGGTGATGGCAGCTGTATCTAGTAAGTAGAGAATGTGTTCCCAGTGTCTGGGACTCTGGGTACACAGAGAGGTATTGCAAGTGGGCAGACAGAAATAAAACCTGCCTGAAAACTCAGGAGATGTGCAAGTCAAGTGTGCGTGCGTGCGTGCGTGCATGCGTGGGGTGGCGTGGCGTGGCATGGCGTGGCGTGGCATGGCGGCATTGTGTGATTTCCATAATCTAAAATGATCTAATTATATAGTCTCTCTTTTGTAGCCTCATATCTCTCTCTGTCAGATTATGATAAGACATTAATTAAAGGATGAGAAGTGTGATGTTCTCTCTTTGTCTTTCTCTCTCTATTTCTCCTTTATTTAGAGTGTATGAACTGCACCGGCTTCACTGATTGCGTGCGTGCGTGCGTGCATGCGTGGGGTGGCGTGGCGTGGCATGGCGTGGCGTGGCATGGCGGCATTGTGTGATTTCCATAATCTAAAATGATCTAATTATATAGTCTCTCTTTTGTAGCCTCATATCTCTCTCTGTCAGATTATGATAAGACATTAATTAAAGGATGAGAAGTGTGATGTTCTCTCTTTGTCTTTCTCTCTCTATTTCTCCTTTATTTAGAGTGTATGAACTGCACCGGCTTCACTGATATGAGCAGCAGACTGAATGCCATTGAGTCCAAGGTAATGTCCAACCTTCCATGCAAGACATAAAAGTGGAGTCATTAAGAATATTTATGCATTTAGTCCTGAAACTCCTGAAGAGCCCTCATTCCCAGAGAGAATGTTATATTTGTAGTGTCTCAGAGCCAGTTCATTAATCAATGTACAGACTTTATTATACTACAAAGTGCAAAGTGTATCTGAGATGTCCTGCTGTGTATCCAGATCAAACTGCTAGAGAACACAACTTCCTCTACATCATTGGTGAACCATTTACCAGAGGGGTCCTCAGCCAATGAGGTGGACGTACCTCAGCCCACTCCTGTAGGACCCCCATCATACCTACCGCCAGGTAACGTAGGAAAACAACCACTTGCTAATGCTCTAATCTAAATAAAGAAGATCACTTTTTACCATTCAAGTGCATTTGTCCAATCTACCCAAACAAATTGGTCCGAAATTGAACATTATCCCTGGCATATGCACTTAAGCGCTGCTTGGTCTTCAACCAGCCAAAAGTCTCACGTCTCCCCTTCTCTGCTCCTATTGGCTCCCGGTTTCTGTCCGCACAGAGTACAAAAAACACTGATGTTGGCCTACAAAGAGTCTCCCCGCTCCCTCAGATCAGCTAACACAGGACACATGCCGTCACCCAAAAAAACAGGACAGTGCTAAACGCGTCTCAGACTCTTCTCCCTTCTGGCTCCTAAACTATGGAATGAACTCCCCATTGCAATTAGAACTGCAGACTCAATCGTCCGCCATAGTCTGAAAACTCATGACTCTTCAGACTGAAGGCCTATTCATAGTCCAGTTTTAGGTGATGAAACTGGAGTATGAATTGGCTTTTAACCTCGCGTCACCAGGCTTTCCACCTCGGAGGAGACTCACTCATTCACTCTGGATTAAGAGCATCTGCTAATTGCCTAAATTGTTAATTATTATGTTGTTTTTTGAGGGGTGCTAGCCCCTCCAATGTCTGGCTTTCAGAAATAACATCATGTGGCAGCCAAGTCTATGGACTTTTAATGTTTGTCTTTAAGCATGCCCCCCTAAAAAACTGGACCTCACTCGTGACATCATGTGGCAGCCAAGTCTATAATGTTTGCGTTAAGCAGTCATATCATGCGGCAGCCACAGTGGGCGCCCCAGCTAAAATCTATGGCATATGGTTGGTTTGTTTAGAGTAAAATAAATATTTAGGCCAGCCAAGTCAATGGACTTTAATGTTTGTTTAGTATGAACTATGATGTAATTTATGTCAATCAAGTCTATGGACTTTAATGTTCGTTTAGGGTAATGAACGTAAGACGTAAACTGGCTGATGTGTGTGATTTCTTTTACCTCTGCAGGTGGAAGGGGGGCTCCTGGGCCTGTCGGACCACCAGGGCTTCCCGGTTCTGTTGGACCCTCTGGACCAGCTGGGAGAACAGGCTTTCCTGGACCCATAGGTGAAATGCCCACAATTGACCATATTCACACCTTTTTGTCAGGATTGATTATTATTACATAATGTTTGTAACATTAGTATGTATCACATTTGTCCATAATGTTCAGGGCCAAAGGGGGAGAGAGGTTCACCGGGGCAATTGGGTCTTCCTGGCCCTCCTGGTCCACCAGGGCTCCCGGGGTCCTACTCCTCTATCCCACTTAGAGGTGATGTGTTTGGGGTACATCAGTCAGGTGAGTGGTCCACCCCACCCCTGGCTCCTAGAGGCCTTGCTTCTCTTGAAAACCCAACAATTTGCCAAAGGGTGGTGCTAGAGAGCCGAGGGCATGATGTCACCAGGACAGATTCACACTATGGTCCTGGGTGCGCACTCGGGACCACTTGGCAGATGTTGTGGTAGTGTGAATGCTGCGTACCATTCCCGGGACCACATGGATACGGATACGGATTGCTGATCGAATATGAAAGCATTGAATACAGTTGAATGAAGTCTACTCTTGTGCGGAGGAATCAAGGCCAATGACATGCGAATTATGGCCAGCAGGAACCAGGCAATCGTATTTGAATCAAATAGATTCAGTGTGAATCTGCCCTAAGTCAATAGGATTCATCCTACAATACCTATTAGATTGTGAGATATCTTGCATGCAAAGTTGTCATTTTGGCCTGAAGGTCATGTCACCAAAATCACTAGGAGTCATCCTTCTGGGAACCAGAATTACTTAAACTGTTGAGTGGAGAAAAGGAAACAATGATTACTAAATGTTTAAAAATATTCCAAAACCACAGCTAAAGTAATTACTATTTTCAGACATTTAATAAACCAATTTATGAAATGCATTAACCTATTGTTCCTTAGTTCTGCATCCATTATGGGAAATGGCTTTAGATACAGCAGGTGGAATCTATTAGAAAGTGAGCACTGTATGTCTTCAACCTTTATCAAAGGTGATTGTAATCACACTTATGATTATGATTATATGCCAGGGATAAGGTCAGTGGAAGATTGGAAATCTCTGTTGGAACTGTTACCCCCATGACCTGATTCCGGATAAGCGGGTGAAGATGGATGTTAAAATATAACAATGATGTAATCGTATTTGTCTTCATTTTCATAGTAGTAAAAAAGACACATATTTAAATGTTTTGTAATATAGACAAGAATAGAATACTAAACTCCCATATTCAATACTCAATGGTCACCACAGGAGGGCAGTAGATATCCAAGCCATAATCATCATCTCAGCACTGCTGGCTCCGATTAAGCTTTTGGCTGGGTCTGTCTTTATAAGCCAGAAACTGTGTCTGTGGGTCTGGAACTATGTAGATTTGGGTCTGTGGGACCATATTGGCTGTGGGGGCCAACTGGCTGTAAATCAGGCCTAATTTGTTAGCTGTCAGCACAACAGTCTGTGCTGGGGGAATGGGCTGGGGCCCAGAGCCAAACTGGGCTGGTTATCAACAGGGGAGGAGATATTCTGCCACTCATATAAACTCTCCTGGGGGAGGGAGACGGGCAAGGGGAAACTAACATTATAAAATTGGTTCCAGGGGGAATTTTGCTTCTGCTACAACCCTTTAGTCTAGAGGACTGCAGTCATAAGTGTGCATCAACTATGGTGTGCATCGCTGTGCTATCTCATGGGGCTTACACTGATACAGAACTAAAGTACTGAAGTGGATAGTGAAGGACTGCTTGGGTTTAAACTTTATCTATACTGAAAAACATATTACAAACAGTCATTGTAAATCACATCATTGATGCGCCAAAGCAAATAATATATACCAAAGATTCAGCAATGCTGGTACAGTAACAGAGGTTGGGGCCTGTAATAAGGCTGTTTTGGACTGCCCACTTGTTTCAATTCTCACCCTCACATACATACCAGATTCTTTCTGAACTCATCTCTAACTAATCTCAAGATTATAGCATTACATTATTTTGCCTCAGATTTGAACCATTACTGTAGGTATAAGGAAGAACTACTTATTATTTCAATGTTCTGGACACCCGTCTTTTAGTCGAGGTCACTCTCGCACACAATCATTTTTGTTAAATGTTTAAAATGGTCCCATTCAGATCTTACTGACAAGCTCTGGGAAATGTAATCGCATCGATGTGTTGAAATAAGACAGGGAGTGTGTGGGGGAAATAGAGGGAAACATTTCTTTAACATTCTGTAAATCCATTTCTTGCTCTAATGTGTTTTTCAGCGGACCTCAGTCAGGTTTTAATAAGCTCTGGGAAATAGTCCGCGACTCCTGTCACACCTGCTTTCTGCCCTACAGTTTTGTAGACAGAGGGTTTTTGGGTGTGACTGTGTGTGCATGCGTGTGTATGTGTGTGTGCAACTGTGCATGCGGGTGTATGCGTGCGTGTATGTCTGTGTGTGCGTGCATGTCTGTGTGTGTGTGTGTGTGTGTGTGTGTGTGTGTGTGTGTGTGTGTGTGTGTGTGTGTGTGTGTGTGCACGCAGTGTGTGTGCACGCAAAGAAAAGGAAGGGAGGAGAGATAACTCATACAGATTACACAGCACACATGACATTGGCAGTGATTAAACAAAGAAATGAGCAGACAAAATTATAATTACAACAACAAAAATATTTTCTTTCCTGGTTGGATGAAATTGGCAACCCACTAGGGAACAAACATTCTAAAGCAATAATTACTATAGAGTTATAGAGTTTTCAACAAAAGACCTTTTGTTTTAACAGAAAATGTTCGTCGTCCAACAATTCTTGGACGACTAAAAACTAGCAACAAATAAAATGTCTTTACATTTAGTAGCACAAAACCTGAACTGGCTCTTAAAAGTCTTGTTTGTGTGTTGTTCAGAGGAGAACCCATTGCATCCAACTCTTCGGGTTCCAGAGATAATCCCAGGCCCACCAGGTCCATCGGGCCCTCGAGGGCCCACAGGTACACCCCAACTGCTGTTCACAGAACCATGCACTATCCAGGGAAAACATTTCCTCAATTCAGAACAGCTCAAGCTGATATTCTTTAGAAACATCTCGTAATAACTATCATATCGTTTATGTTTGTGACATGACAGGCCCTCCAGGACCACAGGGACCTCCAGGGATTCCAGGTCTTCCGGGGCAAGATGTGAGTATCAATTATTCAGTTTGGACCCTGACCTGCTCAGAGGACGGTGAGGTGATTTAATTGATTAATGATTAGTGAAGATAAGAAATGTGTCCATGCAGTGAATGTCTTAATTGACGCACACTACATCATGTGTATTTCTCTGTTCTTCAGGGTGATAGAGGTGATAGAGGTCTACAAGGCAAGGCTGGAGATCCTGGGTCAAAAGGAGATGCAGGAGAAAGAGTGAGGCTAAGTTAACCACATGAACCCTATAGCGTTCCTTTTAAAATTAATTTTTAAATTGCAGCTATACAAGCTGTATAGCTCTATACAAGCTCACAACGCGATATTTAGGTTTAGTGTAAATCTATTTGATGAAGAGATTTTGTGTAAAGGGACAATAGGGTTTATCTCTGCTGTTGGGCAGAAACCACCTGCCGGTAACTCCAAAATGTTCATTTTTCAGGAGATGAAAAAACATCCAGCTCACGTGGAGACAGTTTTGGCCAAAGTGCTTTTTAATACTTTTGGTTCAATATTTTGTTAACAATGTAGCCTACAAATGAAAAGGGTGTTCAATAGCACTGATTTATGAAAAAAGGAAGAAGAAGATGGCTAAACAGGTGGAGTTAGCTGGTTTGGCAGACAGTTTGATGATCCAATCGAGTTAGGAGGTTTTGGCCAGTTTATGCACACAAAGGTGTTCAATAGCACTAATGTATGAAAAAAATAATCAAAAACATGACAAATTTAGTTAGCTGGTTTCTTCCGGACATCGTCGTTATATTGGATTAGTGGGTTCAACGTATTTGATTCTATCATAACACCTTTTTGATTCCATGTTTGATAAATGGCCTTGGCTGTCAAACAATGTTTTACTTTTAACACGTGCAAAAGGTGAACACGGTTCTCTTCAAAGACTTGTGCTCCGAGCCATGACTAATCCGCCTCTTCATTCCAAGAGCTGACCCCACTAATCAGAGGAGCCATGTCACATCACCTTCACCTGGGCCTTAACCTGATCTCCTTCATCTACTGCTGTGATTAAACATTGGAGATTTGGGGAAATGGGGTATTTTAGACAGACGCTAAAGCATGTAGGTCTGTAGGTGTGTGTGTGTGTGTGTGTGTGTGTGTGTGTGTGTGTGTGTGTGTGTGTGTGCGTGCGTGCGTGCGTGCGTGCGTGCGTGCGTGCGTGCGTGCGTGCGTGCGTGCGTGTGCGTCCGTGCATGTGTAAGTCCATGCATCGTAACATTATGTATATATCTTTTTTTTACCAGGGACATCCAGGTTTTACAGGCGAGCAAGGCCTATCTGTGAGTATAAATATGTTCCGCACGCACGCATGCACGCATGCACGAATGCACGCATGCACGCATGCGTACACATGCACACACATGCACACACACACACACACACACACACACACACACACACACACACACACACACACTACATGACATGACATGACAGGCGTTATTATTTTGCTGGCATTATTATTATTTGTCTGCATTCACAGGGATCCCCAGGGCTGAAGGGTGAACCGGGGGAGGGCTTGTCTGAGGTAAGAGAATGCAGTATTAATGTTGTTCCACGGTGAGCTATAAGCTGAACAATGTTCCATCCCAAGTAGATTGATCCTGTGCTGTTCATGCAGGGTGAAGGCATTCAGCAGCTCAGGGAGGCTCTGAAGATCCTCGCTGAGAGGGTTTTGATCCTGGAACACATGATCGGCATTCATGGTAAGGAGGATGAAGATTAAACATGGAAGATCCATGTCTGACTATTGACTGAACCCATTAATACCTGAGGCCGATTCCACAAATGGCTTCTAAATCAGTAGTTCTCACACTTTAAAGATTAAAAAAAAGAAAGAAAAATGACAGAGATGCTTTCCCGGTTTTAATGGGTTAAAATGTACACAAAAGTAAATTCTTCATTAATTCAGTCACAATATTGAAGGGTCTCTCGTATATTTGTTTTCTTGTGTCTCTTTGTCTTGATACAGAGAACCCAGAAGGATCAGGATTTGGCGGTCTGTTGGATCATCTGTCTGTCTCGACTTTTAAGACCAAACGCCTTCAGCCCAGTCAAACCCCTTCTCGACATCAGACACTGGGAGAGAAACAAAGACGAGGTCTTTCTTGAAGGCACTACTACATTTAAGCTTGATTTATATTTTGTTGTACGGCAATGTCGCCTGCCCAAAATATCCAATTTACAAGCTCACATGCTTTGCATTGTGAGCTTGGTGTGTGTGTGTGTGTGTGTGTGTGTGTGTGTGTGTGTGTGTGTGTGTGTGTGTGTGTGTGTGTGTGTGTGTGTGTGTGTGTGTGTGTGTGTTTGTGTGTGGAGGGGTGCAGGGCTGGGCTATCATAAAGCAGTGAAACATGTAATGATTCATTGTTTGGGGACAACATTATTCATGTTATCATTATTATTATATATGTTTTAAGGGTCATATCAGCCCAGCCTCGTCTGTGCCTTACCCCTTATCGCTAAACTTCTTTGCCTTTTTTTAAATACATTTTTGAATACCGGTAGTTCAAATAGCCGATCTACAATCTCACAATTTGTCGATGTAGATCGGCTAGTTGAACAATTACAATGTTTTTCAAAATAGCAAACAAAAATCAAAGAAGTTTAGGGATATGGGGTAAGGCACTGTTGAAGATAGGGCCCAGAATAGTATCATACATTTTCATAGGGCCCAGATTTCCCGGAAACAGTCCTGTGTGTATGTAAGGAATGTTTATTATTTTTATTATTATTTGCTTGACTAGATGTGCAATTTTCATAATATGTTCTGCAGTGGTGGAAAAAGTAGCCTACTCAGATGTTTTACTTAAGTAAAAGTATTAATACTGCAATGTAGAAATACTCCATTACAAGTAAAAGTTCAGAATTCAACATGTACTACAACATGTACTTACTAAATGGTATTGGCTTCAAAATGTACTTAAAGTACCAAAAGTAAAAGTACTCATTATGCTGAATGGCGCATATTTCAAGTTTTCAAATGTATACACATCTTATGAAAATAGAAGATCTACAAGCTCACAATGCGTCACCATGCGACGCATTGTGAGCTTGTACCGTAGAATGGCCAAAATGTATTGAAATAATAATCCAAATCTGTAGTGGAGTAGAAATAAAGTATTGGAAATTGGAAATAGTCAAGTAAAGTACAAATACCTCAAAAAATTACTTAAGTACAGTACTTAATTAAATGTACTTACCGTTAGTTACTTTCCACCACTGATGTTCTGTAATATATTTTGACTCAACTAGTCTGTATTGTCTTCTTTTTGCTGTAAAATGTAGTAGTAATACAGTTACTTGAAATTACAATCTTGTAGACATGAGATGCTGAGCATTTCATCCATTGAAGTACAGTCCACATGTTCACTATGTTGCTGTATTCCCTTTGTCTAGATAACTTTAATAGTAGCACTTAAAAAACCTTGTTCAATGAAATATGATCACATAAACTGTTATGAGGAGACCTGACATCTGTCTTCCCTCAACACTCTGCTGTACAACATCTCCAGATGTCAGTTACACTGCTGGCTGATCTATAGTATGATGTTAGCGTGTGAGAGCCAAACCCAGTCCACACTCTTTAGCTTTTAAATACTTTTTTGTATTGTAACCTCGGGGTTATCTTTAGCTGGCCTGTCAAATTCATTCTCCCTCTCCTCTCCTCTCCTCTGCTCTCTTCTCCTAGCTCCCTCTCTCTGCTCTGCCTTGTTAAAACTGAGGTAAGACATGACAAACTGCCAAGAACTGCTGCTTAAAATAAGTTAGCTGAAGTGATTAGCATCAGGAGAGTATGCATCTGGAGAGGGAGGTAGTGAAATAATAGTGTTTAGACGTGAGTCTGCTGACCTCACTTGGCTCCATGCATCTTCAGGCATTTGGCTGCTAGAGGACAACATCTACACATTGACTGACTGCACACTGACTTCAATATTGCTGTACCTTCAGTAACACAGCAGCATTATTAATAGTATTGTGTATGGTCTTCTTCTCAGAAAGGAGTGTGACCTGTTCAATTAAGTTGATCTTAGCCTACTGCATATTAAATGTCAGTAGTAAATGTTGTGTGTTTTGAGCTTGTAGATCGGCTACTTTCACTACTTCTTAATTATTTAGATTAGATTTTTTTTATTAGATTTTTTTTTGTTATTAAAAAAATATATTTTTAAATATATATGTTTTTAAATGTATAGGAAAAGAAAATGGGATTTTTACTCGAGTCGTGACCCATAAAAATGTGTCTGTGACCCACAAATGGGTCCGGAGTCTATTTGGGAAATAGTGGCACATATAAATGATACACACACTCATAATAGTATAGACATGACTGACTGTGACACTTACATTTTTCCTGCTTTGTTGTCATGTTGTAAGGCATTGTAATCTGTGTATACTATAGGCCTCTATGTCTATTGCTAAAATGAGATTAAAACAATCAACAATAAACCGATTTGCCTTATATTACTAGAGTATTGAATCCCATTTATCCATGTACCTTCCACAACTTCCACAGCACTGGCATGCTACAGTATGTACAAACAGAGGAGTCACACTTTTCACATTTTTCACACTCTTCCCAGTTCCCACCTTCCTTTCCTATACTGTCCTCATTTATCTCCCCCATTTTCTTTGCTTCTCTCGTCTTTGCTCCTTTCTTTAGTCTTTAGTCTGCAGTATCACTTTTCTCCCCTGATCTTTGTCCTCTCCATGGGTGATAACATAGACATAGATTGTTGTAGTCAAGGTTACCAGCAACATCCTGGGGGAAGTTTGTAAACATCTGGTTGACCCATGAGCAGAAAGAGACGAACAGACGCCAGATGGCCCTTTTTCCTTTCTCCCACCTTGCTCTTCCCACACGGGGGAGCTATCAGGTCGGTAAAGAGCTGATCCAGCATCAGTGTAAATGGTGCAGAGCTGATTCCTTCCATTCAGTGGCGTTACCTGAACCAAGGAATATGGCCATATATCATTGCACTATCATTTGGTCTGTCCTCTACTCGTATCCCTTCATCTGTGCTATGTCTGCAAGAAGCCCCTATGCCTCCCTTCTTCTTAGGTCCCCGCCCCCTTGTCTTTTTCTCCTTTTTATTTTTTCCTGTCTACTGAACAGAGACGTGTTGATGTGAGGCCCTGCTCGTGTGGCCACAAAAGGAACATGTCTCTGGTGCTTTTGATCACAAGCAAGATCAGGCATGTGTCCACACAGCTCCCCCTGTGTATAGCCCACTGACTGATCGCACAGTATAATGGGCAGGCCCTGACATCCAAAGACGCACACCCAGTCACCCACACACTTGCGTCAGTGGCACAAACGCAAAGGCACACAAGCACACTTGCACTCCTATGTCCTATCTACCCCCAATGGGACGGGCCTGTGGTCCATGTGTTGGCTCTGTTCACAGCAGGGTGGCTTGTTTACTGGACACATGGGAGCAAGACAGCAATGGTGTGTACGTATGCGCTTTCCCCCCTTCCGTGCCCTTTTTTCCCATTTGACAGTAAGATGGATGATTGCAATCACAGGAGCCATCAGCGAGACAGAGTGGAGGTCTATGGGGCAGTGAGACACAGCCATGGGAAACCAGCCATCAGATTACTATAGCCTGCTGCCATGGGAACACTGCTCTGTTTATTTGTCTGCATGGTGGTGGGTTGTTGTTTCATACGCATTTCTTACTTTTAGCTTTCTGTTGGCACTTTGATGTACAGAACATGAAAGCTTCCATAAAATATGTGTAGGCTGTATGTGTGTGTGTGTGTGTGTGTGTGTGTGTGTGTGTGTGTGTGTGTGTGTGTGTGTGTGTGTGTGTGTGTGTGTGTGTGTGTGTGTGTGCACGCGTGCTTGCACAGAGCAGTGTGTTTTGCGTGTGCGTATGAGAAAATAAGCTCTCTTATAGTTCACCATATAGTACAGTACAAGCCAACTGTAATTTAATATGTCTCCTCAAACCAGTACAAATGTGGCAGATTTCATAGTGATTACACTGGTCACTTTGATCCCCAGAGAGAATGAAAGACAGACTTTTCACTCTGCAGTCAACGGATGTTTTTTAAGAGAAACATCTGTTGCTCGACAAATGAGATTATTGTATCTGTAGCCAGAGGCCGTGCCATGTAGGTTATGAATGGCACAGTTAGCAAGGGGAGGGGTTGGGTTTGCTCTGACTGAACCCTGAGAAGGATCTTTGTTAATCACCAGTAGCTGGTAGTTGGGTATGGGAGGTGCAAATCAAACCGAGTAGCCATGAAAGGCTGGCCATTCATCGACATCCACCTTGAACCTGTTTCGGCAACGTCTCTCACTGCCAACACCCATGAATCACTATCTCATATGGATACATTGGATATTTCACCTTGTTGCCAAGCAACAACTCACCAGTAAACCTGCTGGCCCGTGGCGCAAGGTGATATTTCATTTCACAGGGAAGAATAGTTTGCATGTCCCCTCAAAAAGAAAGTAACTGCTTGCCATGGCTTTCTGTGTGTGAAAATAATAGTAGCCTACTGTGTTTAAACTATTGAATGGAATTTCTTATTATTCTTATATATGTTAATTATCCCTGAATTAAGCACACTATAGTGACATAATATCTAACCTATCTATGCAGACACAAACTACATACAGTAGCAAATCCCTCCCCTTATCGACCCCTGTTCCGTGGGTCAAAGATCTTGAAGGCAGAAATCGGTCTCCTAGTAACATGTGACATGTAAAACTGCTAGTGACAATAGTTTAATATCTGTGTGTTAATTTAACTCAGAGTTAAAATAGAAATTAACTTTCTTGATTTAATTTTGTATCAGAGACCTCTGGGGTTATTATTTGGTAACAAGTATTAGTTAATATGCTGAGATGCATAAAACAGGATTATATTGACAGACAGACAGACAGACAGACAGACAGACAGAGACAGACAGACAGACAGACAGACAGACAGACAGACAGACAGACAGACAGACAGACAGACAGACAGACAGACAGACAGACAGACAGACAGACAGACAGACAGACAGACAGACAGACAGACAGACTGACTGACTGACTGACTGACTGACTGACTGACTGACTGACTGACTGACTGACTGACTGACTGACTGACTGTCAGAGAACCTTCCTCCAAACACTCGAAGGAAAACAGTGAGGTTTTCCCCATAGGGCCTCAAGACAACATATCTCATCTGTAAAGTTAAGGCAACCCGACAGAGAACACTTCTTCATTGTGTTTTAACAACCGCACCATGCAGTATGTGTCATTTTGATGTGGACAGCACTGTTTCTGGTAATCCACAAATCCTATTGTGCACGTAATTTCCTCCTTGCCTGCTATTCTGCCCATGATGGTGAATGCCTTGCAGTCATAAGCAAGAGGGAGAGGAGACATGGAAGAAAGAGAGCATGTGATTACATGTAATATGATGTTAAGTACATGTGTTCACAGTCACACAGAAAAATACCCAATACAGTACATTTATTTGAACTCCTAATTTAGTTTTATTCTAACATACTAAAGACAATAGAGCTTTAATTCTCTCTCTCATCCTTCTTTTATGTCAGGACAGAGGGTGATCGTAGTAGTTCCTTCGTGTTACATCTACTGATGTCAACAGGATTTAGATTATTTCTTTCTTCAGAAATATATTAATATATTATAATATTATAATGTTACTTATTTATTATTATTTAGATAATATGTTATGACAGATCCTATTTTGATATTTCCCTGGTTTCTCTGAGGCACTACATTGTTCTCTTTGCACTCTACTTACTACTACTATTTACCATTTGGGTTCATGCATGCTCTGCTTACTCTGATCTTGCACTTGAAGTCGCTCTGGAGTGTCTTCTAAATGCCTAAATTATAATTGTAACTTTGAGTATGAAATACTACCATATTTTGCAGGCTTATCTGTGGTCAGATAACGAAACCTCATATAACAATAGAAGGCGTGCCGTGTGCCCATCCTTAAAGGAGAATTCTATGCTAGAATGCTTTCTTATCTTTCTTACCTTTCTTTGTAGTTGTTACGTCCCCACCAAAGAGGTCCAGGTGTTTTTTTGTGCAAAACTCCTTATTGGCTATTTTCCCTACCATAAGCCCTCAATGAATTGCATTGCATTGAATGGGAATTGAATGGGGCTATGGGGTGTTATGCTAGTTCGCTTATTTCCATCGAAATAAGTAGTAAAGTGTGCCGCTTGGGATATTATTTACATTATGAAGAGAGGATATATACAAAGAAATTATAATTTTGAGCGATGGAAATAAGCGAATTAGCACAACACCCCATAGCCCCATTCAATTCCCATTCAATTCAATGCAATTCATTTAGGGCTTATAGTAGGGGAAATAGCCAATAAGGAGCTTTTGCACAAAATAACACCTGGACCTCTTTGGTGGGGACGTAACAACTACAAAGAAAGGTAAGAAAGCCTTTTAGTATGGAATTCTCCTTTAACTTAAAGAAAATACATTGCATGGATGCACCTGGGATGTATCCCAGGACCGTGGTTGGGATACATCCTCAGTGATGTATCCCAAGGTCATCTGGGTTTCGGGTCTCTCGAACATCATACCCCTCACTGTGACGGTGACCCAGCCGGGGTGATCAAGTCCCAACTTACGTCCCAGTGGCTACCCTCGATCAGTCCCATTAGGGCAAGACCAAGGACACACAATCCGTTGCTCCGGAACTACTCTACCAGGACTGGGAGGATCAGCAATCTGGCGATGGTTAAAGATGTTTCAATACCTGTTAACATTACACAGGAATATCACCTTTGCAGCAGGTGCTTTGCAGCAGTACCATCTGAGGGGAATAATTATCATGGTGAATTTGGGAAAGGTATACATATACACACACCCCTAGTGCTAGAAAATGTGATTGCATTGCATGAAGAAATGTATTATGATTTTCAATAAATCTAATATAATGTATGTGTGTAACTCGTGTAATAATATAATTTTTTTGCCATGACATATTTGCAGCAGCTTTTCACCAGCAATTGTTTATATGCAAAGCACCTCTATGGCTAGCAAAATCACTGGCCCATTCACTTTCCCCTTGTAACAAACACATTCACTATCCCCACTATCCCAAGTAATATTATTTTCCTGTCTAATTTTCTGGTAGTGTTGTAATGCAGAACAAATAAAGAGGTAGGAGTGCTGAGTGCACACCAATAGTGGAGAGGTGCTGACCACGGGAGACAAACTTGAAAATAGGAAGGTCGCACAGCTCGTAGTTACGATGCAAAAAACGTGTGTGTCCCTGGGTCTGTCTGTCCCTGGGTCTGTCTGTCTGTCTGTCCAAGCACGAAAATAGCTTGTTTGGTTTTCACCATTTCTCAACCGTTTCGGTCTGGATGTTCCAGGTACCCCCCAGGAACACCCGGGGACCCCCAAACGGTAACTCTGTCATTTCTCGACCGTTTCGGACGCAGGATGGCTCATCGGAAACGGCCCGGCCCCCTGGCCGCATTTATGGGGGTCTGGGTGTTCCATGGACCCCCGGGGACCCCCACACGGTAACTAATTTCTCGACCGTTTCAGATGCGGGGCGGCTCGGCGGAACCGGGCCGGCACCCTGTCCTGAGGGTCTGGAACTTCCGCGGACCCCCACACGGAGTTGCACCACTCACTTCACACGGGTGTGGTTTTTTATTAGATTACCAACGCTTCGGCAACAAAATGCCTTCTTCAGGGTATGACGTGGGGTATGAGTGTTGTAATGCAAGACAGAACACATAGCTACCACTGGTGCAATGCTATCACATATTTTCTAACTGTATACCTGGCCAGAAATTAGCATTATTCCGCTCAGATGGTACCAACCAACCCTACTGGCTCACAGACTAGTGCAAGGATTAAATAATTAGGCTACATTGGGGAACTATTCTGGACCTCTGAGAACAATATTGACTTCAACTATTGTGTGTGACAATATCACACTCCTGTTCCTGAGGTAAGGAGATGAGATGGATCATTTCTTGCTTATGAGTCAAATCAAGTAACATATTGTAATAGTTAGCCTACTTCTAAAACCTTTATCAAAACACATCTCTCTCCCTCCCATTTTTGGAGGATCTATAAAATTGGAAATAGTTGTTTAATTGTTTGGTGGTCAATATATGCAATGTGCATGTAAACTATAATGAGGCGTGGTGGGAATTATAGTGTCATTCAATTACTTAGACCCCTCTGAGCAAGAATCTCCTAGGTTTATAACAGAAGCACTGATTAGCTTAGAAGATTAACTGCACTGATTAGCATAGTTCAGTCAAGACAACTCACCGATATAATGTATTGATTTTTTAATTGATCTTTATTTATTATTTATGTTCATAACATGGTGCCAATATCTTTGGTTTCAGCGGACTAGAGATGCTTTTATGGCTGGCTGCAGCAGTTACCGTATGTGCATAGAATTTGCTCATGATGATACAGTAACATAACATACTAGCTATGAAGCAGCAAAGCTTGTGCTGTGTGTGTGTGTGTGTGTGTGTGTGTGTGTGTGTGTGTGTGTGTGTGTGTGTGTGTGTGTGTGTGTGTGTGTGTGTGTGTGTGTGTGAATGATTTATTTGCTTGTTGTAAAGGCACAGACTGGTACAATACACTGCAGGTAGTTTTGTGACTGAACTTGCATCCTGAATATCTCTGCTTTCCCTTTTCATACAGTAAGTCTCTTTTTATTACCCACACAAAATGAAAATATTATCACTCAGATTATTCACACACACACACACACACACACACACACACACACACACACACACACACACACACACACACACACACACACACACACACACACACACACACACACACACACTAGAAAGTAGACAATTTTCACAGTTCTCAATAAATAATATAACAATCACATTGTCTCCAGGCCAGGAAATGATTAAAGAAGCATATCCCTTCACTTTCTCTCTGAGGTGTAGTAGGCAGCATGCACTAGGCCTAGTGTAGGCTAGTCAACAAATCACCTCATGGCTTTCATTTTCCTTTGGTGTTGTAGGGGTCAGGAGTCAGCTAGACACACTTCAAGAGCGAAACCAACCTGCAAGGTCTGTGACCACATCAGCCCTGCCTTTGGCGTTTCTTACAACTCGACAGGCTGTGCAGTAATGTTCAGACCAGAAAGTGGGCTGGTGGACAGCGTAAGTCCTCCGCCAATCCAAGTGGTATTGCAACCGGTCTTGGTTGCGTCTCAGCAGCAACAGGTACTGGGCCAGTCTTTGGACCGTAGGAAAGTCATCCACATGGATGAAAGCCTCTGGCGGCAGAAAGCGTTCATAGTTCTCCCTTGATGGACCCAGCACCACCGGAACTGCTCCAGCCAGCACGGCATTCCACACCTTCTCTGTGATGTAGTCCGTGTGCGCAGAGTTCTCCAGTGCCAGGTAGAACTGGTATCGTTGGGCTAACTGCACCACACTATTAGTCCCTCTGTCTTCAGGTAATGGGCGTCCCGCACCACCAAATACATCCACGTGGACATAACGGCTGAGCTGATAGTAGAATGACACGCGGGCCTGAGACTCTGACCAGTTGCTGATGACCCAGGCCACAAGACGGGGTCTGGGGTGTGGACGTGAAGGCCCACGGAGGACATGAACACGCGTAAGACCCTGCAGTGGTCTGACTGGAAGAGGCATCAGGTACCCATAGGGCAGGAAAATGTCTGAGTCAGCCCGGTAGCTCATGGTGAGATTAAAAACTCCCTCAAACCGCCATAGCCTGGGTGTGTGGGTGGGGGACTCAAAGTTCATCCAAATCCATTTTTGCGCACGGGGGCGTGGTTCCGGTGGGACTTCACACACGTTGGTTGCAATTTCCCGGTGATGGATGATCACGGCGTCCGCCTGCGGGTATGCGCGCCAGTCGTCAGTCAGCGTGCATCCGCGAATCTGGTAGCGCGCCTCGCAGTCTGGGAGTTTGCGGTACCTACTGAAAGGATGCGTCCAGATCAGTAGCGTCACCGGGCTGGGCTCTCCACTGGTAGTAACAGTAACAGAGATATATGTTTGAGACAACGGGTCGGGCAGATAGAGCAGACAAACAGTCAAGACGAACAGAAAACATACAGTTCCCACAGTCATCCAGGAGCACGGTGTTTTAAAAAACACAGCGTGGGATTTCAGCCGGGTCACACTGGAGCTCTTGACACTGACAGCTCGGTGTGTTGCAATTGCAAGTGGCGCGCGTCCTAGTTTCCAATGAGTGCCACATTCCATCGGAGCCGGTAGTTTTTCCAATTCCTTCACCAGCTCTTCACTAACCTTTCAGAAATCAACATTTCAGAAAGCCTGTATTTCTTCCATTGACTTCGCCAGGTCTTCTTCACAGCTAGTAGTAGTCTAATCTTAACTTCAAATCAGCTTTGAAAACAGTCCAATGGTCGGTCAAATGAGGATAGTCCTTAGTCCTCCTAATCTTTTCCTCCCTTCTCAAAACCTGCCTGTTAACTGCAATGCTTCCTTCCTCCCATATTGTTCTTGTAGACCTGTGTAAGATAAGAATAATAAAGGTGCTGATAATATCCAGGTGCCCTACCTAGTAACCAACAATAGGACTGTGTCCTGGTTTTTACCTGCATTGTTCTGAGTGGGTTAACTTAGTCAGTCAGTGTTGTTCAGTGTGGTGTCCGCTGTCGTCCGACTCGAGGCACAAACACAAAAACACACTTCTCAAACATTTGACGTGGCAGCGCTGGCCTGGTCTGGATTCCCATTACCGTTGAATGGGGCCTTTGTGGGGCTTGCTGACTGTCGGTCGCCCTCACTGAGGCTCTTTTAGGTTGAGTAAACACCTTGGTCCAGAGCAAGTAGCCTAGCGGCCTAGCCTAGATATCCGATTGCATAACATGCAAGTAGCCTATTAGATAAGCTGCAAGATAATTCGACGTACAGGTCGGATTGATGGGCGTAGGCTCATTATTTTCCATTACTTTATTAATGGGGCATTTAAATAAAAAATCACACCCGTGTGAAGTGAGGGGCGCTCTTATCATCTTACAACATCGAGGAGGGAATTATTAAAGTCTAACTCATGTTGCTATGATGATGATGTAAAACAAACAAAACAAACATTAAATTATCTTTATTGTTAATAGGGTTTAATGTTTGTGTTAGGGACAAAACAAACATTAATTTCTCTTCATTGTCAATGGCGTTTTTAAAACAAACATTGAACTAAAAACAAACATTAAACCTATAGGAGAGGCTATACTATAGCCTCTCCTATAGGTTTAATGTTTGTTTTAGAACTATATGATTTAATATTTTTAAAAATATTAAATCATATAGTTCTTTATTTTGGCTTGGGGCCAGAGGCCAAGCAAATTTGTGGAATAAAAAGAGTGCCTAGCTATTAGGCGATAAACACATATGCACAACAAAAATCACAACCGTGTGAAGTGAGGGGCGCTTTACCAATCCTTATCATCTTACATCATCGGATATCATAACATAACATCATATGATTTGCTCAGTGACAGACAAAACAAACATTAAACTCTGTTGTTAATGGCATTTAATGTTTGTGTTAGTGACAAAACAAACATTAGACTGTCCAACATTAAACCTGTATATAAGAGGTGCTATAGCGCCCCTCAAAAATATGTTCCATTTTGTGTTCTGTAGTAATATGCTACAAGGCCTACAAATACAATAGCCTACATGTCAAGTGTATAGGTCAGGAATCTCAGGATATCATGCAAAGTCCCCTCTTAGGCCCCCTAAACCTCAATTATAATTATAATAATAATTATAAACACTTAGATCAATGTCCACTAGGTGTCTCCCTACACAAGCACAAGTTCACTAAAAGTGGTATATTGGAACTCTAGCCTAATCTAAGTATTGCATTTTTAATGTTATGAATAAACAATATTTCAGTTGCCAACTAGACAGCACAGTGTTTGAAAAGCTTAAGCATGAATGCATGTTATTAATTAAGATACATTTTGACCCAGAATTATCCTAAATTTTAACCACATTAATAAATGAGACATATTTGGACAGTGATCCATTCTAAATCAATGTTTCTCAAACATTGTATTTGTGAAGGACCTCTAAATTCATGCATATGTTCACTCATCTGGCCATGAGTGCTGATATCTTAATTTAATTAAAGTTTGTTTGGTTGGTAACTAATACTATTCTTATCTGTTATCCTGGTGTTTCATTCTCAGAGCTGTTGCTGCTATGACACCTGGATTTCCCTCTGGGGATCAATACAACTTTATCTTATTTTATCTTATGAAAGAATGATGAGAGA